>NC_081345.1:45141756-45286493 GCF_029784015.1 Lycium ferocissimum | reverse complement strand
TCCAAAATTTGTTGAACATTTTGTTGTTTTAACATATATATCTATGTTGCATATCGAAAGTTGATAGTGAGTTCTGTTGAACCTGTTGAAGATAGGCTTCATCTGCCTCTATGCTAGTACTTCCTCCGTTCACTTTTACTTATCCACTTTTGACTTTTCACGTTGTTTAAGAAATAATAAATAAAGTGTGTATTTTACCATGATGTCCATATTAATTGGTATATAATGTTATTGTTTTGAAAAATGATTTGAAATGAGTAATTAATGTTAAGGGTAAAATAGGAAAAAAGAATTTGTCTTATATTGATATGTGAAAAATGACAAGTAAAAATAAAAATCTATTTTAAGAATAGTGGACACGTAAAAGTGAACAAGGGAGTATCATGTAACCATTCGGCAAAATTTAACTAGTTGATTTAACATATCCTTTGGATTTCAATATATTTATTTGCAACTAACGCCGTAGTAAGCCCTAGTTAGAGTAAAGAGAGTGAAAACAATTTACTATTAGGCTTCTTGTTCTTTTCTCTACGATATGATCTTTTACCTCAGTTTTTTTTTTTTTTTTTTTTTCATAACGTTTCGCCGTAAAATTATCATGTCTAAAATTAATACTTTGTTGTTTTTTGAAAAAAATATGATGCAGGGTTTATGGATGGGCTTGATATGTGGTCTAGCTTGCCAAGCTTCTGGCTTATTGCTACTGACATTGTGGATCAGATGGGAAAAAGCAGAGGTATAAACACAGAGAAATCTAGAAAATGAACTTCTAGCTTAAGCATGACTTCATAAGAATCACTTTCTTATTGGGGACACTAGTTATTATTATTAATTATGTGCATGGTCTTTTCTTTTTAGATTTCAGCATGTGGTATTACTTTACTTTACTTTGCTTTTTCACTTTACTTACTTTACTAGTATTACTTTACTTTAACTTTATTACTTTACTATTACTACTACTCTCTTATGGGGAGTTACCTTGCAGCACTCCGTCAACATGCCGTTTAGGCAAAAATGATTGGACAACTTCCTCTGATTATGTGGGCCCCACCTAAACATGTGTGCTTGCATTAGGGTTATTTTTGAAATTACAGGTTTATCTTGCTGAGCTGTATTGCAGCGTTTTGTTGTAGGGACTTAGTGGTCGTTTAGTAGATAGTCAAAATTATCCCGGAATTATAATTTCGGGACTAATTTATCTCATCTCTTGAGGTTATTTTATACCATCTTTTAGATGGTATAAAATAATTCCGGGATAAGTGGGATAAGAAGAGATATCTCATCTTTTAAGTTGGGATAAATTTATACCTTCTATTAAATATGATATAAAAAATTAATGTTTGGATATCTCAGCTTATACCATGCACCAAACAACCCCTTAACGTTTTTCTGACTGAAAAATCAGGGATTTTTCGTGTTATTTCCATTGCACCCTTATACTGTTGATTGACTAGCAAGCTTTTTTCTAAAGTTTCATTTTGTTCCTACTTTTGCACTTTTTTACAATAAATACATCTGTACATTTTTGTAAATCCAACAAAAGTTTGAGCCTTCTTTCAATTCCCAAAAGGCACAATAGCTGCTGATGTCACATGAAAGTGATGGCTGCTCAGACAAATTCACACTGCTTTCAATTTTCTTCTACTTAACGTGGACTTCCTCTTCATATGGAGTAGTATCTAACAAAAAAGGCTCCTTTCTAAAGAAAAATTAAAATACATCTAACTTTACCATATTCATTTGTAAAATCTTAAATAAAAATAATAGTAAAGTCCTTTTTTGAGTTAACAAGAGAAGCTCATTTTTGTATATTAAAATTCATCTTTACATTAAAGTTGATCTAATTTCAATTTTTTTCCACCTACAGGAAATTTCAAGGCAATAAGTCAAAAGTAAAAGAATTTAAACTATACATTATCTCTGACCTAAACAATTATGAACTATAGTATAATTGCATATTGAAGTGTTGATATTTGGAATAACCATATCTCCAAAAGATAAAATTGTTCCAAATAACACTCAAGTCATGCAATGCATTGAGGAAGTTGTTCCAAATAACGCTCCAATTCATGTAATAATGCATTATTGTTGTCTTGATTTTTTTGTTTTTTCTTTAACCATTTCTCCAAAGTGTTAAAAGTTATAATAATATTTAGCATAGTGTTATTGGAGCACGGGCTATTTTTTTACTAGTACTACCATATAAGAGAGAGTTTCAGGTGGTTCCCGTTGTCCTGATTGCCGACTAAAAGGGCAATCTGGGATTTTGTATATTTAAGGCAAAGGCTGCTATTTTACAACCAGCTTAGAATGGAGGACATCACATATTATTTGACCAAAAAACACAATAACTTTCCTTTCATCAACTGCGCCAAACCTTCGAGGTTTGTGCCAGGCAGAGACATAATTGTTCTTACTTTTTCTCAGTGTCTAGCTTATCTGAGGGGTAGCAATCTGACGTGGCAGTTAAAAATTATTTCTTACTGTTATTTTCCATGTCATCCCATCTTTGTCTTCACCTTGCTTACAAATAAAGAGCATTATGTTTTCCATTCACAAATTGCTTCCTTTTCACATGCAAAATAAACTTACACGTAGGGATATCCTAAACATTACAATTCCACAAGAAAGTGACGGACAGAATTTAAAATCTTTCGTCCCTTTTCTTTAGTTTAATTGTTAGCTGTACTTCTACTCTTCCCATAACTCTAATCAGGTTTCAGGACTTTTGAAACCTCAAATGGTCTGATGTCAAGTATAAAACATCGTTAAATAAATAACTCTGATTTTCGAAATAGTAAAAAAGCCACATAAATTAAAGTTAATATTTTGCTATTTACTGTAGAATTCTATACGAAGTAAGATATCTTCGGAAGTGTCTCTTATGGTTAAGCCATTAAACAACTTTGATGTTTAATTTAAGAATTAAAAGAATGGTCATTTATTTTAATTGATTATAAAAATATATTTTAATAGTCATTTCTACATATCTCACAACCCACAATATACCATTGTCAATTATTATTAATTTAATAAAGTTGTTGTTAGCCTACTTAGTATATTCAGCTCCTAATGGCTTCACGGAATGCTCTGTGGTACACAATCAAACATGTTTAATAGGATCTTAAAATTATGGGTTGGCACTCTATTATAATGATTTTTGGATTACAGATTATTCTTTATATTTATTTAGTAAGTTTCTAACACATATATAGAATTTGAGTAAATATTATTAAATTCGGATGAACTCATAAATTATTTATTGCATCTATCCATGTTGAAAATAAAAGGGAAGAAAAAATTATCTCGAGCTTAAAATCAAAATAGTAAGTAATAAATTCAGTAGGCGTTTGGCCATAGAAACCCAAAACAATTTCACTTTTTTTGGAATTTTTGAAATTGGCGTTGGAGTTGGAGTTGCTTTTGGCCATAGCTTTTGCAAATAATATTTGGTTGTTGAAATGTATTTTTCCTAAAAAACATGAAATATGATTTATACCCCCAATTTCTAAAACTAACAAAACCACCCAAAGCAATTAATAAACATAACCAGTGCGAGAAATATAGCAATTATCCTTGAGATCAGCTTATGGAGTGCTCAAAACTAATGGTTTCTTTCCATCAAAAGGCTGCAATTGGGAGGCTTACTGGTGTGCACAAAAAATATAGTATATCTAAATATGATTTTGTTACAAAATTCCCACCTGTTTCTTTTCTTTTAGAGGCTTTTTAGCACATGACGTTCAATGTTGTTGGAGTGAAGACAACATAAGTTGCCTCTGACCAGTGGAAAAAGTTGTATGACTTTTAGGGTAAAAATGAGCAACATAAAAACTTTTGGCTAAAAATTGAAAGAAAAAAAATAAAAGTAAAGGCCCAAGACTGAAAATGGAAAATTGAAACAAATGAAAAACAAGGTTTTGGTTGTTTTCCAAATTTAAAAAACAGTATTTGAAATTTTTATGACCAAACACCATAAAGTGAAAGAATATTTCGGAAAAAGTGAATAATTATCATGGCCAAATGGGTCCTTAGTTTTTTGTGTAAGCTTGAGCACGGGCACCTCACCACTAGTCGTCTAATAAGTTCAAGTCCAAACTTTTTCTAAAAAAATAATGAATAAATTTTGTGTGTTCCGTCGTTACTGGATGAATGTATTGGGTCAAGTTGAAATAATTACTACTTCCTAAAGAAGATATATGTTGGTCGAATTTCTGTAAAACTTCTACAAAGTATTATTTTCATTTAATAATAACTTCCTAACATATGCGGTGGTGAGATGGAGATCGTAATTTTTTAACTAAGTTGTGAAATATTTGCAACCATAACCGACACTGCTCATATTCACTTTTAAATTATGTTGCTGAAATATCTAAAAACAAGGAAGTAGTTAGGCTGAATATTCGGTCGAACATTTCCTTGTTGCATTGAGTTTTATCTTCAACACTATATATATATACACACACACATATATAATGGTAAACTAAAAAAAATTAACCAAGTGAGGAATATAATAGCAACTCAATTGATTGTGTACTGCTATAGCTATAACGCTAACTAAAGTGGAAAATAGTACTTTCAAAAGAATCATTTCTTTCTCCCTATATTTAAAGAATCATTTCTTTCTCCCTATATTTAAAGTTTGATTATTCATCTTTGTAAGTTTAGACGATATACAATCAATTTTGGCCTCAATAAACAATTCACTGTATGATGATTCTCATCGTTCACTCACAAAAATTTATACTTTATTTTTTCATGTATAACTCATTATTTATTTGCTTATAATTTTTTTTAATAATATTAATATCATTTTACAGTACCTTATACTACAAGACTTGGTATACATGTATAACGGAAATGCCGAAAAATTAGTTTATTGAAAAAAACTTTTATTAGATCCTAAAGGTGGTCCAAGTCCAGCCTATCTGACATGGACTAGGTTAGGCCCATAATCCAGCTTGTATCTAGTCCACTAGGCTGATAGACAGCTCCAAAATACGGGCAATTCGTTGCTCGTTTTGTGAGCTTGATCATACCCCCCCAAAATATCGGGGGACTATACAACCGGAGGAGGTGGTTGACCATGAAAGGCTCGTTCATGTTAGTTGTAAAATAACAGAGGAGTACAATGATCCTCTAAAACGAGGGGTGGATCTGACCGAGACAGATCTCGTACCTCTTCCAAAAGTCCACGACCACCGGGTCGAGTGGACCAAATGTGAAGGGGTATGTATAAACACTCAGATACCCCTCCACATGGGTCGTTATGGCTTCTGCGTGCTCGGGAATAATGACCTCCATGTCTTTCCAACTGCAGTCCTCCTTGATCTGCTCTAGTTTATTCCGGGAATCGTGCATATGTAGTCTGATATTTCAGTACCCTGATCCCCTTGCTGAGAAGGCCTCTCGACCTTGAAATTTCTAGTCGTTACGTAGTCAGATGGGACAAAATCTGACAACTTCGGTTCCCATTTTGGAGCCAAAGAAGTCTCACCAATTTTTGGTTTCGAAGACTTAGTCATTGTTCTGGAACTAGCAAGATTTGAAGGTTTGGTATGAATGTTATGAATGTTTGAAGGTCTGGGAAGATTTGTTGATGATATGACGTTGGATATATGAATTTATGGACGTATGAATGTATAAAGGTATGCGCATTCAAAGGCACGATGGTAAAATTTTGAGAGTAAAAATTCTGAAAGTAAAAAATGAAAGGAAAAATTTGGCTTTTATAGAGAGAGGCCGAGACGGTTGACATTCCGTAACCGACTTCTCACCCAATCGGGTCATGACGCGTGGCTGGTGTCAGAGCAACGTGACGGATGGGACTCTGATCTTATCCATTCATATGAAGCTTACAGGGGAAGGAATCGGACCTATTTCCACTTCCTGCCGCTTCAAGCTACCTACACACTCGTATACGGATGAGGTCAAAGCCAAAGCTGCCCTCGATTCCCAGTTATGTTATTAAAAAAAAATCTGTGGGTTGAAGGCCCCATAGTCGAGATTTCAACATGACGAAGGATAAGCATCGATATTGATTCAACCGAGATCGGGTATTGTTGAGTAAACCCAGTGTCGATCATAGCCAATTGTGGTTCGAACGGGCCAAAAACGTCGAGATGGAACGAGAAGCAGATGAATATGAGGGTCGATAGCAAGACATTTTGATTTTCCCCATGTCACTTCAAAATTTACTGGTTGAAATAACCGTGAATCCAACATTACAAAAGCATAAACGAGGGTAAAAAGTTCAAACGGAAGATAGAAGTCGAATGCATTTAATAAAGCCCGGTATAAGGCCGGTCAACGAAGTTCTACTAATTTATTTCATATAATGAATTCCCGATTTTCTCAGGTACATCAGTCCAACAAAAGGAAAAAAGTCCTAACTTATGGCCCTAAACTAGGACAAAAGAGATTCCCAAACAGGTATAGTGGGCCAAAGGTTGAGAACTTCGGCCTATACCTTTGGGCACTAATATAATATGAAACATCGACTAGACGATCCCGGGACGGTCCTTGGGAGCAGCCAAAATAGGGTTGTTTGGGTCCAGTAGATCTTCCTCATCGAGAACGATCGTCGAGGGTGGTCCACCATGGGGTATTTCCCGCCTAGTCTCCATGATATAGCGCGTTCTGACTCGAGAGCCTATCCCGGAGGGCATGGCCGAGGTGCTTGTAATGACTCGTCGGCTGGGCGTCCTCACCGACGCAGGTGAAATCTTTCTCCCCCGAATGGTATCCTTGACGCCCTCTTCGACCATGTTTTTTCCTTTTGATGACCTTTTTGTCGGGAGCCCTGAAAATCGAAGAATCGAGGTTAGAATATGAAATATAAAGCTAAAGAATCCCACAAACAGATTGAAAATTACCATGATTTTTGCCTTTCCACCCTTCGGGTGCCATTCTCCTCTAAGAAAGGCCCATTTGACGAGAAGTGACTAAAAGCGCAGCTACCCATTCAAAGATAGTGATTACAAGCTCCGGTTCGATCGAATTCGGGTAGGGTTCCACATATCTAGGAAATCTGCAGGTAAAGAGCGGTGAAGTTGGACCGTACGAATCATCACGAACCGATGCAGCCATCCCCGATCATAATCATCTTCTGAATTTATGAGACTTCAAGTTCCTCGAGGAAGCAGATGAACTATCCGTCTTCGAATTACTCGGGGCCGGGGTACATATATATGTAACAAATGATCGAAAATGAAGGGAACCCCGGCTATGTTAGCTAATATTTTGAAGCAGTACACAAGCCTCCAAATCTGCGGAGCGATTTGGCCAATACAAACACGATATCGGCGACAAAAGTCCTCGATCACTTGAGAAATGGGAAGATAAAACCCGATGGCAAAGGAATAGATATAGATCATCGAATAACCGACAACGATGATTGATCCTCACCCCGCTTTCAACATAGCGGACATCGACATTCGTACCAAGGTTGCAATCCTCCCTAATTACGGGAATGGTAGTGTCGTTGATGAAGGACCCGAACTATTCCAAAAAATTGAGGTGAGAAGATATTTTACAGTCATTCGCGTATCTGAAGCTGGCAAGAAGAATGTCCGCAGCAAGAAATTTTAACTCCTCCTCAGGACCGATCGCCCCCATCGCTGACAGGGGCGATGAATGTGGTGGAGACGCAGAAAGGTCCTCACCTTAGGTTAACAGCGGTAGAGAAGCCATGTCTAAGACTGATGCGCAGTGTCAAGCGAAGGAAGATAGTGTTCTAAGAGAAAAGATTCAGAACTCAAAAGAAGATATGGAACTTGGCAGAAGCAAACAAAGGATCTTTGAAAAAATAAGGTTTAGGGTTTAGGATCAAAAGTGCATGGCAAGAAGGGGATATATGGGCCTTATATAGTGGGCAGTGCAAAAGGTTTTTGAGGGGTTCAAGAATTCTGACAAGGAGCGGTTTCCCAAGAGTGAATTGGCGGTTGAAATAATTATGAGCTGACATTAGACAGAGTGCAAGGATTTGATGGGAATGTCTTTTCCTAAGCGGCTATATACGGCCTACTCGGCTTTATCCGGATCCATTTCCCGAATAATACTTCCCTTCGAAAAATGGGGGGACTATCTGTATACAGGTAAAATCGAGGACAATGGTATCTTCGATTTTCCGACATGGGAGTTAAGTTCATGATGATCCTTAGAGGGTCGAACTCGTCCCAGTCAGGTCTGAAGTCGGGCATCGGGTTAGAGCCAGATACTGAGATACGGAAAGAAGGCGGTTAATCACGATGGGTGAGGGATCGAAATATCAGCTATCAGCCAGATATTACGGCGCCGATCTCGCCCATCATTTACCAAAAGATTATGTACCTTATTTAGACTTATACTAGGATTATGACTCCTCTACTATATAAAGAGGAGGCACCCCTTTACTTTGGGCAGTTTTTTTTACACACACGCATAACCTAAAGAGCAATTCAATTAATAGCAAGTGTTCATCCATATTTCTAAGTTTTTTATCATTGTTCATTATTCATTGCACATTCACTCTAGCACAAACTGGGTTCCCAGAACTTGAGTCAACCGAACGGCTGCTTCTCAAGGGCAACCGTTGCTTTTTGGAGATGACGATGGTATTTGTGAGTATATTTTTTGTCAAAATCTTTTGAGTGTACATATATTCACTGTTTCATTCTTGTGAGTGTTCAAATATTCACCATTTCGCTAAGAGGATGTTTGGAAAGCCACCATGTAATTGGATTTGAATATAAATGAGTGTACTTTCAGCATTTTGGCATGTTTGTTTGACAAAGTAATTATTTGGTCAACATATAATTAGGTGATATTGAGGGGGAGTAATTACACACCTCAATTCTCAAAGCGAAGGTGAGAATTGTTGATCATTACATGGTGTAATAACACTGTTACATTTTATTTTTTTTCTTTAGTTTTTATTATAATTTCTTTTCTTTTTTCATTTATTCGTTATTTCTATTATTTTATTTCCTTTTTTTTTTTAAACTTTTTGATAGTTAATAAACTAAGGCTTCTTTCTTCCCACCGCATATATATTAAGAAGTTGTTATCGAATAGAGTTTCTTAACTAAGCCCTGAAATATTTGCAGGCATAGCAAGTATTGCTCGTATTCACATTTAAATTGTGTTGTTGAAATATCTAAAAACAAAAAAGTAGTCAAGCTGAATAGTTCATAGATGAAAAGAACTGCTACCGGTCTAGATGTTCAATTCCCATTAATAATTAACTAATTTAGTTAACAATTACTCAAAATTCAGATTATATAGAAAACCCCCAAATTTGGGTATAAACCCTAGCCTTTAATTCACAAATTAAGCTTTAGAAATGGAAGATTCAAGTTACTATAGCTATTATCCATCAATTCCATGCTTACCCAAGCTAAATTCTACAGCAAATCAAGGTTTTATAACCATAAGTTCATTATAGGAGAAAACCCTAAAACCCACTTAGCCTTCATACTCTTAGGAAGAATCTTAGCATAGATTAATGGTTAAGAGAAGTGAATAGATAATTCTAAGGTCAAGGATATTACCTTTGTGAAGAACTAGTGGAAACCCTCTCAAAATCGCCTCCCAAGCTTAGAGATATGAGAATGAAATAATGACTTAAGGTTGGGGCTTTTAAAACTTAATTTGGGTTTTATCTTCAACATACACACATATACATGCATAAATACATGCTTGAACTAGTAAAAAGAGGACACGATGGTTATTACAAAGGGAAAAGGGTCAAATTTTCCCTACAAGTATGGTTTATAGTTCAAATTTTCCCTCCGTCAAAGTTTGGGATCAAATTTGCCCTTTCCGTCAAAGTTTGGGATCAATTTTGCCCTCATTGTTAGGACACTTGATAAATTTGCCCTTATATGGATAAAAGTATGACTTGGACTCCACAACACAAAAAATTTAGCCACATCGAATCCACATAGGTTCCACGTAGACTCCCAAGCCCAATTCTCTTTTTAACCTATTTCCTAATCTCAATTCTCTTAACCCGTCTCCACAACCCTACTGGTGTTATGGTGTTTTCATGCCAATGGTGCTATGCTACTAGTGCTATGATAAATGGGGTTACTCATAGGCAAGGAACTCTTCTTGCGTAATATAAATGAACAATTCGACATTTTTTTATTGTTTCTATCTTTTGATTTCACAGACGACATAATATCTTGGCATCATGCATACCTGACAAGTTTATCTTTCCATTTCTTCTCTAACATACCCTACTCAGAAATGCACGGCTTCATCAACCATTTTGTAATACTTGCTAGTGATAGCTGCTCTATTTGGTCCTATAAAACATTCTATTATATTAGTATTTTCTATTATATTAGATATATTAGACTATTATATTAGATTAGTATTAGTTAGTGATCCCGACTTTCCCAAAAGCTCAACAAACATTTAACTAATTTGCCACATTTCAATTGAAAATATTCAGTAATCTATGTTATAATAAATGCATCGGTAAATAGATATCTTGGTCAATCTAAATATGCCATATTCACCATATTTTCATGTTGATACTAATTAGCAAAATGAAAAAAGATGTTCCAAGACTGCAAATTGACAACAATTTATAAACCAACTGATGACCCTTTTCGATGGAGAACTATATCGTTGATTGCCCTTCTGTTCTCTCTTGAGTTCCCCCTCTTTCTAAAATAAAATGAACTAGGGTTGTGGAGACAGGTTAAAAGAATTGGGATTAGGAAATGGGTTAAAAAGAGAATTGGGTTTAGGAGTCTATGTGCATGGAGCCTATGTGGATCCGACGTGGCTAATTTTTTCGTGTTGTAGAGTCCAAGTCAGACTTCCATCCATAGAAGGGCAAATTTATCAAGTATCCTAACGGGGAGGGCAAATTTGATCCCAAACTTTGACGGAGAGGGCAAATTTGATCCCAAACTTTGACGGAGGACAAATTTGAACTATAAACCATACTTGGAGGGTAAATTTGACCATTTTCCCTATTACAAATGGTTTTTAAGAAAATTGGTAACTTGAACTATTAAAAGGAGCACACGAATTTTTGGACTACTATTTATTTATTCTTATTGGTCTAATTTGCTGCCAGTTGATGGGGAAATACTCGACCAACGAAAAGAGTGCAACAAGTATTTTTGAATTTTTGTCCACTTCTACTGGGGATCGGTCGTCCTTCTAGCTAGTCTCAGTCCCAGTCCTTCAACCTAAGCGTTAATGGAAAATAATTAAAGAGATGGGTTGGAGGTTCATACCTGTATCTTTCAAGGTCGCACGGTGATAGCAAAGTCGTCCAAGAAACCCGGCAGTCCCTTCACATGTGTTGATGGGTGATGTTGATATGCCAGATCGTACTCACTTATCTCGACGGCCTATTTAGATAGCCGACTTGTGAGGTTCTCGCCTTGTAACGCTGCTTGCAACGATGCCATCGTAACTACTATTATCGGATGGCAACGAAATATGGATAAAGCTTTCTGGTGGCCAGGGCTAGTTTTTCTAGAGCCGGATATCTAGATTCTGCCTCATTCATCATTCTGCTGGCGTAGTATATGGATAGCAAATCTCCATTGGCTTCTCGCCCCAGCGCAACATTGATTGAAATTGCTGAAACTGTTAAATATGTCCTTAGGTCTCGCCATTACATGTTGTTCGGACAGATGGGCTTTAAGGTCTTTCAGGCTTTGGTGGCACTTTCACGTCCACCTGAATCCATTATCTTTTTTCATCAGACAGAAAAATACATGGAACCGATCTGAGGAGCGAGATACGAACCTTCCCAAGGCCTCGACTCTTCCTGTTAACTTTGCCCAACATGTCCAGCATTTCCTAAATAGCCATGACTTTATCCGGGTTCATTTCAATGCCCTGGTTGGAAACCGAAAAACCCAAGAATTTCCCCGACCTGACCCCGAAGGCACACTTCTTCGGGTTCAACTTCATGCCATGCTGATGGAGAATCTCAAAGGTCGTTTGTAAGGCGGATAAATGGTCTTCTTCTCTCTAGGATTTGACCAGGATTTTATCTATATACACTTCAATGGTCTTGCTGATCTATCCTTTGAACATTTTATTCACCAATCTTTGGTACGGCGCACCTGCATTTTTAAGACCAAAAGGTGTTACGTTATAACAGAAATTACCGTGATTGGTCATGAACGATGTCTTCTCTTGTTCCTCTAGGTGTAAACTAATTTGATTGTAACAGGAATATCATTTAAGAAGCTAAGTAATTCATGCCCTGCTGTAGCATCAATTGACTGATCGATGTGCGGCATTGGGAAAGAATCCTTTGGACAGGCCTCGATTAAGTCCTTGAAATCCACACACATCCTGAACTTGTTGAGTTTCTTGGGCACCAACACGTTGGCCAGCCCATTCGAATTCTCTACCCTTCGAACCGATCCTATATTGAGCAATCATGTCACCTCTTCCTTGATGAACTGGTCCCTAATGGCTGAGATCGGCTGTTTCCGTTGTCTTACAGGGGGATGGTCAGGATTGGAGCTCAGCCGATGCATGGCTATCTCTGGGGGAATTCCAGTTATGTCGAGGTGAGACCAAGCAAAGAAATTTGAGTTAGTTTTTAAAGAATTTAAAAATCCATTCCCGAGCCCTGGTGCACCTTCTTTTTGGAAAGTTCTTCAAAAAGCTCCACGTGCTCCATCTCTTTTAGGACCTGTGGTTAGATTATGTTTGCCAAGCTCCCTGGATCAATAAGCACACATTTAATTAAAGAATTAGCGATTTGAATATATATTACCAGGGCGTCATTGTGGGATCCGCTTTCACTTTCGGAAGGTTCCCAGGCGCGACTCATGGTTGTGATGGAGACTTTCGATTTTCTGAGCGACGTGTATGTTATTTAGTTTATCATATCACCTCCGAAAATCATGTTGATAGTGTGAGTTGGCTGCGGCATCTTATCTGGTTTTTATCTCGGAACTCGATTCAGGGTGAGCTTCGCCCTGTCACTAATGTACTCTTTCAGGTGCCCCGCTCATAATAGCTGGGCTACTTCAATTCTTAAGTTCGCACAATCCTTCGTAGCATGCCCATGGGTGTTATGAAAGTGGCAACAGATCCCCGCGTTCCTCTTATCCAGATTGGTCCGAATCTCATCAGGGAACCTTGCTTCCTTCGTAGTTCTTATTATCGCCACGAGCTCTGCTGCGTCAATATTAGAATTGTGATTTGCCAACTATAGGGGTCCAGTTCCTGTTGTCGCCGTTCCTTCAGAGTGTGGGGGCCCCCTCCGGATGAGGCCCCGATTTCTTCTATTAACCCCCTGGTTCGTGCTTTGGCTGGGGAATCCGCGAGCTCTGTAGGCTTGAATCGTCCTCTCTAATTCACAGTATTTGTGCCGAACCCCGAATCTGGTCTTTAAGCGGGGCTATTACCCCCCTCTATTGGTTCGGTTGCTCGCTGATCTTCCTCAATTTTTATTTTAGCCATGTACCTAAGGTTTATTTCACTCTATGTATTGGCAGAGAACTCGCTTAAGCTTTCCTTCAATTTTTTGGATGCGTCTGAGCTGTTCGGGTTTAGACTATATTCGAAAGCGGCCACGACCCAATCCTCTAGATCACAAGCAATAACATCCTTTCCCTTTGGAATCTGTCTACAAATTCTCTTAGCAGCTTCTCTCTTCTCTGCTTTATGGAAAATATATTTTGCTTATACTTCTTGCCCCTCCGGGCCCCCACGTGTGCTTTGACAAAAGCATCTGCCGTAGAAGCGAAAGAGTCAATGGAATTTTCGGGTAAATGAGTGTACCGAGAAAACACTCCTTTAACGAGTGTATGTTGGAATTTTTCCAGCATGACCGATTCAATTTCGTGTTGCTTGAGGTCGTGCCAGGCGATGGCATCTTCAAAGGTCATTATGTGCTCCTCTGGGTCTGTGGTCCCGTCGTATTTAGGCATGTCAGGCATTTTGAACCTTTTCGGAATAGAAGCCGGTGCTGCACTCTCCGAGTATGGTGATATCCCGTATTTTCGAGCTCCTACGCCCTTCACAATAAAGACCGCCCTCAGTACCTGATTTATCCTTTCATGTACCTCATTTTCAACCCTTACGAGCGCCTCATTGAACGCATCCAGTCGTTGTTCCGCACTGTCAGTTTCCCCTCTTTTGACCTGTAGTGTTGCGGAGGTTTTTTCTGCATTTCGGTTGGACGCCGGAGTCCCAGCCCTAGAATAGTTGATCATGGCGGCCATATCCATCTCCATTCGCTGCATTATCTAATTTTGTGACTTGAACGTGGCTACAACTTTGTCATTTGTCAGGGAGCCCTATTCTGATGGCCTCCCCTCCGCACAGATTTCTGCCTTCTTGCTCAGGACTTGGGCCGAGCCCTTTGTTTAAACAAGCACCTCCGAGGCCTTTCTGACTTCTCCGCACTTGAAATTCCTCCATTCCGCTCTTTACTATGTTGTCTTCGTGAAATCCCACCCCTGCCGTTTCTTTGCTCCCGAACAGACTTATCGTTATGTTTAGACACTAGCACTTCCACCAGGTTCGTCACAGCTCGCGTGTTCTCAGGTTCACTAAACTCGTAAGAACTACTGCTTACCCTCGACATGTTTGGTTCAGTATCACGATTACACCCGCTTTTCTACGGGTGAGCTCTTGCTGCAGATCAGGATGACACCACAACTGTCTATACCCACAAACGACACCAAACTGTTTTCCGATGAAATCAGATTTAACCAAAAAATCAGTTAGAGATTTGTTTTATAGGGTTTATAGACAAGTGGGACGTATCCAACGATAACTCTTTTTATGAGCCCGGTCCAGAGCAGTTTGGATCGTAATATAGTTTAGCAAGCAACAAAGATCATATAACAAGATTCAAGTAACTAAAATGACAAGAAAAGTGATGATTCCGTGTATATTGCTCGTTCTTAAAGATAAAAACAATGTTTACAAGAGTATGAGAGAGAAGGAAGAAGGTGCCTTCCCTCCACCCCAAGCTAAGTTTATATAAGCCAATCCTCCACTTTTTAAACCCTAAAGAACGAGTGATGTGACTTCACTGTAGCCCCAACATTCGTATGTAAAGTGGCATTCTGATCGAGGCGGACTGATGTGGCTTGAGTAGGTGAGAGTAGAAGCCAACTGGGTAACACCTCCGCGCTTCTCAAGTAACCGGTCACGAGTCTTCACCCCGGATCCATTTTTTAGCCAATACAGAAATATTATTATTATTATGAGAAATAATGACAAAAATGTTTTAGGTTTAAAAATCGTCTTTTTAAGTGTTCCTCGAACAGTTTGGGCCTATAAGTTTATCAAAAGTGAGCATTTTTTATCTCCATCATATATTTATTAAGTTCTGATTGTTATTAATCAAAACTGTGAAAATAGAAAATATCTAACGGGAACTTACATATGGAAGTATAGATTTTGTAGTTTATGCTATTTTTGGTCTATTTCAAGAGTCTATTGTAACTTTTTGAGGTGTAAATTCTGTTATTTTTGGGCTATTTTTTGTGTATGGGTAGTTTTTTTATGTTGCGGTTTCTGAAATTTTGACAAAAATTTCTCGTACAACTTTTTTTACTTGTTCGAGTCGTGGAATTAATTACTGATGCTTGCTTCAGGGTAGACTATGTACATTATACCCTCATGTTCTAGTTCGGTGACCGGAAAAACAATCTCTTGAAAAATTGATCAAAACCACTCTTTTAAACTTGAAACTTATCTTAATTTCAAAAAATTAGTCTAAGATATAACCAATTACTATTTTAAATTCATGTCAAATGAGCTTTTAAGAGATTTTTTTGAATCTACCTCCAAAAAATAAGGGAATATTTTTAGCATTTTCTCCTCCTTCTTCTACCAATTTCCCTAACATGTCCTAACAAATGTGCAAAATATTGGGATCAGAAATTACTACTACAACTACGTCTTTGACTTCCCTTGCCCATTAGGAGATAATTGTATAATCAATGACTATACTTCTTGAAGAAAAAAGAAAAAAAATAAAAGAAAAAGAAAAAGAGTATTTGCTTACGATACTGTACGTAAAGGCAGATATATATATATATATATATATATATATATATATATCAAATAGTGGTTGTATGTACATGGATGATGCAAATTTACCTGGCTATTAATTAAGTCCAGGATCATTCTGTGTATTTTTGCTATGCCATATATTAGTAACTATTAGTAATACTATTTAGGAGTCGTTTGGTTGGCGGGCAGTGTTATCCCGGGATTATAGTCTTTAGATTATAATTCTCAGGCTAATTTATTCCACCTCACAGGTAGAATAAAATCACATCAAGTTTAATGGAATAAGGTGGGATATCCCTATATAAATTTATTCTAGAATTTGTTATACTCCAACCAAACAAATTACTCCTCCGTCCCAATATATGTTGCACCTTTCAGATTTCGAGATTCAACCAAGTCTTTTTTTACCGTAATATTTTTCATATGTCTTTTAAATATTTTGAATCGTTAAATATTGTGTCTTATAGTATTTTTATTTACGTAGTTTCCAAATGTATAAATATTATTTCAAAAAACTTAAAGATTCCATGCGCCCGAATTAACGGTCAAAATTAAATTGTTTGACTCTCGAAATCCACTGCCTCATAATTTAAGACAGAGAGAATAAATTTAATCTCAAACTTAATCCTGGAATATCCCACCTTTTTCCATGAACCAAACGATCCCTTACAATATTTTGCATATGTGTGAGAACTTCAAGCAAAAGTAAGTGAATTTTAATTATATGTAATGAGCTTCAGCCGTATAAAATTTCAAACACCGTGTACCTGAAACTATTCCGAAATACGTAAACTTGCATTTCAATACACACTACAAATATAACTAAAATCGGGTAGTTTAGGCAATTCTTCACGTGGCTTTAGACATATAATCGTTACCATCATGTCATCAATGAAGTGGCATCCAGGTACATCTTCAATGACTACCACAACAAATAAAAAATAATTGCATGTAATTTCATGATGGTATAAAAAAAATTCTATTATATATAAGTGGCTAAGAGGGACCAACACCGCAATACCTTATTGTAACATCCCGTAAATCCGAGTTAGGTGTGAATGTTAAAAATCTAGTGTTAACATGATATTATATCTATATGAATCCATTCTTGATGAATTCGGGTGGAAGATGGTCGTTTTGAAGCCAAACCAACAATTGAAGTTCTTAAGGGCTCTTAACTTCGCATAAGTTTTGGTAGGTCTGTCTTCTGGGCGATTTTCATGAAAATGTGTTGCGAATTTGGAAAAACTTCCTTGATGAAAGTTGTAGATCTTTGAAATAGATTTCCAACGGTAGGTCGCCCAGCCCGAGAAAAGCTATGTACAAAAAGTTATGTCCGTTTCTTGAAGGGCACAAAAGCTGGAGATTTCGCCCAAAGTACGCCCAGAAAGTACGGGCCGTACTTTAAAGTACGGGACGTCCTTTTGGACGTACTTCTTCCGTTATTCACTGGTTTTGGCAGCCTAAGTACGGGACGTACTTCAAAGTACGGGATGTACTTGTAGGCCGTACTTTCACCATTTCTGGCAGAAATTTTGAGTTTAAAATGGGTATGGTCTTATTTTATTCTCATTTTTTTCATCCTTCCAAACCCTAAGCACGAAAATCATCCCTGCAAGTCTTCAAATCAAAAGTAAGAACACCCTTAACATTACTAATCTATTCTAACATCAAACCCATGATTCTTGTGATCAAAACCTTGGGTTTGCAGCATAATTCTTCCTAAAGTGATTCAAGCTAGGGTTTGGGTGTTCTTCATTAGAAAAGTGAATTATCAAACTTTGTTTAACATATTAAGGTATCTCTCTTTTAAAAATCATTTTTTGACTATAAGGATGATTTGTATGTCTCTCTTTTTGAAAAGTTATTTTGAATGAAAATCACGTTTGAACCTATTGTTAAGAGTATAAATTTTATTCAAGATTCTTTAATGAATGGAAGGAAAAGTAATCTTTTCATGTTTCTTGAATTCTAATTCATGTCTAAGTAGTGGTTAATGTGTGTGAGGGGACAAACCCACATTAAACCTAGATTGTAACAAACCCTATATATGTATAAAATATTATGAATGTTTTCCTCTATGAGAGATGCTTAATAATGATGGTTAAGAGTTGGTAATGACATTATCCTTGATGAATTGGGACATGGAAATCTTTTGTAAAGAGGTTATAAGTTTTTAAAACATTGATTGAAATGACTTAATCTTTACGATATGGCATAATGAATCTTAATGTTAATTGATGGTGTGACATACCTTGAGACAAATTGTGAATCAGGTTCTATGCTATGAACTTTGTTGTTGTGTTTGGCCTAGCTACTCGGGAGGAAGGGTAACCACTATGGATCCTAGTATGGTAATTGCCTAGCTATTCGGGAGGAAGAGTGGCCACTACCGGGTTCGCTACCCGGAGTGCGGTTAATGCCTAACTATTCCGGAGGAAGGATAGCCACTGAGAATTCCATATTGCGGTGTGGTGCGCTGTGACAAGGGAACCTCTACAGTCACCCCTTCGATGTGCTTGATTCTTCGGCCTGTATTGGCATGTGTGACATTCTTATTTTCTCATGAATTTGTTGTCGTTAATTATGATCAATTGAAAGGCATATTTGAAGTTGTACCTTGACAAGAGGCCTTATAATCGGTTTTAATAATTCTTATTGAGATACACAAACTGAATAACTGCTCTTACATTGGTTTCACATGATTTTCAGGACTGATTTCTTTATGTATTATTTTACTTTATTTTCGTATTACTTATTGTCCCCGAGACACTCACTGAGTGCGAAGTAATCAGGCATACTATTGTTGTTTTTGATGGTATGTTAGGTAACAGAGAAGAGCAGATTCTTGATACTCCAGGCGTTTAGGAAGGACTTGCTGTTGCGGCTAATTTGGTGAGCCCACACATTCGTTCGTGGGACCCCTATTGATTTATTTATTCATTACATTTGTTTTTAAATTTTAACGCATCCCGATGAGTCAGACTATTATTCCTTTATCTTAGAAGCTCCCTAGTATACATTTGTGGGTAGTTGTTGAGTTATTGATTAACTCTTGGGCACGTTGTTATGTTTGACAAGTATAGATAACTAAAGACTTCCGTTGATTTAATTCTTATATGCATGATTTGTTTACCTTTGTTTTATAAACTGTTGGAGGCGAATGTTAAACCTGGCGGGTTCAAGTGTTATTATTGTATCGTTTAGGTTCTTCCGATGTTGTTCATGACGTCGGATGCCGGTCACGGCTAGGGTGGATTTTGGGGCGTGACACTTATTTTACCAAAAGCTTTATAAATTGTACATGCAATGAATGCTTGTACCAAAAGCTATATAACGTGTACACTTTAACCAACTATTTTTTTATCCCACGTGAACATATGTCATAGTACTTAATATTTATTTTTCATATATATAAGTGGCTAAGAGGGACAAACACCGCAATACTTTATTGTACCAAAAGCTTTATAAATTGTACATGCAATGAATGCTTGTACCGAAAGCTATATAACTTGTACATTTTAACCAACTGCTTTTTTATCCCACTTGGACATATGTCATATTACTTAATATTTATTCTCTTCTCATGTATAGACGTATGCACTTCAATTTTAATTTTTGACACATTTATTTCCTCTGTGCACTTTTACTTGTTCACTTTTGACTTTTCACGTTCTTGCTGAATATTTATTTTCTTCTTATGTATAGACGTATGCAGTTCAATTTTAATTCTCCTACACAAATTTATTTCCTCCGTGCACTTTTACTTATTCACTTTTGACTTTTCACGTTCTTTAAGAATTAAAGAAATAAATTTCACATGGACATATGTCATAATACTAAATATTTATTCTCTTCTTATGTATACACGTATGCAGTTCAATTTTAATTCGCCGACACATATTTATTTCCTCCGTGCACTTTTACTTGTTCACTTTTGACTTTTTATGTTCTTGTTGAATATTTATTCTCTTCTTATGTATACATGTATGCACTTCAATTTTAATTCTCCTACACATATTTATTTCCTCTATGCACTTTTACTTGTTCACTTTTGACTTTTCACGTTCTTTAAGAATTAATAAATGAAGTACTCCCTCCGTCCCATATTACTTGGCCACATTACTTGACTTTTCACGTTCTTTAAGAATTAATAAATGAAGTACTCCCTTCATCCCATATTACTTGGCCACATTACTATACTTGACTTTTCACGTTCTTTAGGAATTAATAAATGAAGTACTCCCTTCGTCCCATATTACATGGCCACATTACTAAAAATATATGTCTATTTTACTATTCTATATTTTTTTATATTTCTATTATATATAAACGCCCAAGGTGGACGAACATATCAACAATAAGTTGTACAAAAAGCAACTGAAATTGTACTCTAAGCAGGGACTAACGTGTGTACATTGAAGTTGAACATTACTTCTACCTCTTCTGTGTTTACTTTTTAAGTCCCCACGGGTCCGCAGTGTCTCAATTGTCCTTTCATTTCTTTCATTTTGCATATACTCCCTTTGTCTCAATTTAAGTGTTTGGGTTTGACTAGACACGGAGTTTAAGAAATAAAAATAGACTTTCAAATCTCGTGGTTCTAAATTAAAAATGTGTATAATAAAATAAAATATCCTTTGAATCTTGTGATTATAAACATGACATGTAGGATATTTAAATTGTCAACTTACTAAATATAAAAAGAGGTGGACATAACCAAAATAAGATAAATTTTAACAACAATTGAGAAATTAAGGGGAAATATAAGAGGAAAAGAAAAAAAATGGAGACTCATTAAGGAGAATCGCAGTATCATTTGCAAAATATACAAACCATAAAGACTAACTAAATTGAGTAGCT
The DNA here is from genome assembly GCF_029784015.1 of Lycium ferocissimum. Lineage (NCBI taxonomy): Eukaryota > Viridiplantae > Streptophyta > Magnoliopsida > Solanales > Solanaceae > Lycium > Lycium ferocissimum. The sequence continues at coordinate 45,265,622 of NC_081345.1, read as the reverse complement.
AAATTAATCATGTTGGGTCTCGTGCATTGCACCTGCATAGTTTGCTAGTCTTTATATAAACAGGTTGCTTAAAAACTAATTGCATGTAATTCTATTGAGTTTTAATCATATGTATTGCGTATCAATTATGCTCCATATATAAAAACTAGTGTATTTGTCCGCGCTTCGCGCGGCGTAGAAAAAATTCTCTTATAAATCATAGATTATAGATTTAACACGTGACTCTGAGTGACAACACTCTCTTTTAAAAAATCTCCACACTAGTAATGATATGAGCAATATCTTGTACTTCCTTTGCAAAAAAGTTCTGAGTAAAAGAAAACAAAACTAGAAGTAACCAAAATTGTAAAAAAAAAAAAAAAAAAAAAAAAAGAATTGCTGCCATGAAAAATTTCCTCAAAAAACCAATAATTAGAACATAATTGTGGCATTTAATTAGAATCATAGCAATCACAGAAAAATAACATACAAAATAAATACTTACAATTTCTTAATCAAATCAGTAATTTATATTTTTGATACATTTTGAAGTACTTAACAATGATATAAGTTATTTATATTCATTTTCTTAATTTAAAACTTAATCCAAACTTAAGTGAACTCCTTATAAATTACTTATGTTCGTCAGCATGTACGGCATAAGATTATAGGAGAAAATTAAATAGAAATTACTAAATGGACGAATAAAAATTAAAATAGCAAATGATAAATGATAAATAACATTAATAAATAATAAAGAGTATTATAAGAATAATATTTTAGTTCAATAATTAAGCCTATATTTCGATAGAATTGAATGACATGATAACTCCTTATGTGTTTATAATAAATTCTTAAGGAAAAACATAATTTGAAATAAGTTTAATATTATTTCTACATAAAAGATTCAAATATGTATGAGTATGCTTTGTGGGCCTCTATAACCTTTTCATAGCATCATCATTTTTAGGGGCATGAATAAAGTCCTTAAAGTTCTCAAAATTTACCAAAATGTGTGAAGATTCACAAAGCCATTGAAATTTTAATTAGGGGTAAAAGTGTCAAAAAAAAATCACGTGAAGACTAAAAAAAGGGAGGTATTCTCTCTAATATATAGTAGTAAAGTAATAAAAAGTAGAAAATAAAATTAAAATTGACCTTAAAAAATAAATTTGAGACCTAGAAGTAATTAATTGAAAATTTGATATTAAATTGAAATTTTTTGTGAAATACCCCTTGATTGTCTCTTATATATAGTAGTAATACTACGTGCAAACCCACTAACAAAAATAGTAGATTGTTCAGTGGTGAGGAAGATGCTTTAAGCTTACTCTTTTCATGAGAGGCGGGATCGAAACCCAACTCCAGCATTTCTTTTTTTTTTTTTTTTTTGCTATGTGCTCTTATTTGTTTTTTGAAAATGAAATAGAATTTTTGCTATGTGCTCTCATTTTTTTTTTGAAAATGACATAGACTCATTAGTGCTCAGTTTGGGTTTGTAAACTCAGATATTGTATCTGGTCGGTGAAAAAAAAAAATCTATATATGGGCTACCTAAGTAAGGGATTTCCCACTCTTGATAAGGAAAATCATTAAAGGTATTTACTCGGCCACTACTCACTCCTGTTGTCCTGCATCAGTGGGTAAGTTATTTCCTTTTCCCTATAACATAGATTCTTTTTTTTTTTTTTTTTTTTTTTTTTTGTTTAATAAAACAAAATACAATTTGCTGAGTGAAAAATCAAAAAGAGCACGTCCCACAAAAAAGTGGACATGGAGAACACAGATGCCAACATAAGTTCTGTCTCCGGTAATAAATTCTCTGGTTCATTTGTTATACATAATCAATCCATTTTTAATTTAACAAGTAATTCATTTTACAAGTAGAAAAATAGCACATTAATTAGGCTCATACCGAGAAATTCAAATTAGAAAAATCGAACTGAACCGAACTGCTTCGGTTCGGTGTTCGGTACACACATTTGAATAACCAAAAACCGACGACTCAAACCGAAGTTTTAAAAAACCGAATCGAAGAATCGGACCCCACCCGTACTTGTTCATTAGTTTGACGGTTGTTATACACTAGCTTGAGGTTGTTGCTCTGTCTTAAAATTTCGAACCCACAAACCTCAAATCCTGATTCCGCCTCTGCTTGTCTACCATACGTCTTCACGTGATTTCACCATACTTCCCTTTCCATCAATAATCAATTTGGCAATATAATAAATTGACAAACCTCACACGCCTCTCTCTCATTTTGGAAAAAATGTCAGGACTTTACGCCTTCAATAACTACCACAACAACATGGTTGGGCCTCATTAAGAGGATGTGTTTAATTCTGTGCATGGCGTATTTTACAATTAATTTACTTTGAAAAATAATTATATAAATTATATGGTGGTGTGAAAAATATTTTATTTAATAAGATCACTTTAAAACTAATCGCATGTAATTTTGTTGAATTTTAATTCTATGCACTAATGATATAAGAATTATTTACCTACTAGATATCGAAGCCCGTGCTAGTACGGGCCCAAACATATGTTAATAATTTTTTTTTTCTATGCAATTATAAGAATCTTTCAACGTATTTTATGATTTGGGAGCAAAGATTCAACAATTTGTGTTATATAGTGTATCTATTTGTTTCAAGTAATGTAACTTTATTCTTATGTTTAGAAACAAATATGTTACTCCCTCCGGATAAAAAAAAGAGTCCACTTAGCCTTTTTTCCTTGGATAAAAAAAAAGAGTCCACTTAGCAAATCAAGAAAGAATTAACCTTATTTTTCCATATTTGCCCTTATTAAGTGTTATATGATCAAATCCCAATGCCTATTTAATTAGGGGTAGTTTAGTCAAATTACTTATTTTTGTCTAGGAGTTAGTATTTTCTTAAGGGGTGTGCAAATAGCTAAGTGAACTCTTTTTTTGATCCGGAGGGAGTAATAATCATTTTTTAAACCGCTAATCAAACCTTAACTGACATTTCAAAACTAATTGAACCTTAATTACTTTTTTTTAGATCCGAAAACATCATTTGAACGATCATACTCCTATATTAAAACATGAAAATCCTTAAACTTCGCACATATGCATAACTTGAAATACAAGGACTACATAAAATATTTGTGGAAACAATATTAACACGGTTCATACTCCAAAAATTATTTACAAAATTTTAAATATGCAGTTCAAACTCTAGGTATTTATTATAAATCAATGTCTCATATATAGGGTAATTATATGAGTCTATGGTGTCATATAACATGGGAAATGTGATATAAAATACTCCTTCTATCCTTTATTTTTACTTGAACTATCATAATTATGTATTTACTATTATTTTTTTTTAGCTATTTTGATGCTTTATAATTAGAAACTTAATACATTAGATATTTATCTTTATTTCTTTTTAGAACATTAAACATTGCAATCAAATTGTAAACATATTACGTTAAGTGACATTACTTAGTTTAAAAAGTAATTTTGATAAAAGCTGATATATAGGATATTTATTAAAAAAGCTATGGAGAGATGGACAACTAAGACCTACAAACAGAAACTTTCACATAAAAGTTTTAGAGAGGCCCATATTTTTTGATGAGTCATTTGAAAAGGCAGCAAATGCAGCGTGTAGCATAACTTTAGTGTGGACCCATCTTTCAGCAAAGTAACTTAAGCACTTTATTGTCCAAGAATGAAAAAGTTCACACATGTAACACCTAAGTACAATGTCTTTTAACCACAAAAATTTTGAAATGTCAAAATTGCCCCTCATCAACAAGCAGGCATGACGACCCTCAGCAGCTTCAGGGCTCTTCTATATATTAGGAAATTGGGTCATTGATACAGTAATTATAAATATATTCTCATAATAAATGTAATTGGTAATCTGATAAAAATGATAACTAACTTGTTACAGCAAATAACATTGATTGTGTTGTAATCCTTACACCGTCAATATATATAACTTAAATTCAATTCTTATATTTATAGTGAGTTTTACCTTGTATATATGCATCAATGATATGATACAGCTATCAGATCATTCGAAAGATATTTGCAGGTAATCCTCCATAAATATGAAATTTATAATCACAAAAATAAGATATATTACTTGACGTGACAAGTGAAGATGACCGGGCTAAATTACTTACACCATTAGTGTATATGTAGTATAGTTTAACTTATCTGCACCAATGATATAACCTTTTTTTTTTTTTTACACGATTAGACAAGTTACCAGTTACAACAGATGATTGTTATACAATCGTGTAAAACATTTTAAATGAGTATTATTATTATTATGCTAGCATTAGCTTATTCTTCAATTTTATTACTAATGTTTCTTGTATTTTGGTTATCTGGACTATTTTTACTGTCTGTACTTTTCTTTCTTTAGTATATCATCATAGCTTTTTACTCGTGCATCTTTTTCCAACCTGTTCCAAAACACGATTTTTTTTTTTTTTTTGAGACGAGGGTCTATTAGATACAACCTATCTACCCATAAAGATAGGATAAAAAGTCAAATATAACACCTAAGTACAATGCGTAAAACCCTCACCTTCCGCATCCCACTTGTGAGACTACACTAGATTGTGTTGTAATCTTACACCGTCATATGTTATTGTATGTACATAAGTTACATCAAATCTAAATATTGAGCGATTAACCTAAAATAAATTTATGATAGGTTACATAAGTTACATCAAATCTAAATATTGAGCGATTAACCTAAAATAAATTTATGATAGGTAAGAAGTTACTGCATAACGGACAACTTAAACAACACTACAGTCAATATATAGAGATAAGCTTTCTTTAATACAGTTGATAGAGAAAGAAGCGAACAATAATAGTACTAACAGGAGAGATCATAGTAGAGTTTAGAGATAGAATATGGCTATGGATAGCTCAAGATCAAGCAGTCTCAAAAGTCCCATGTTGCCACCAGCATCATCGGACACAAACAGGTGGTGTTTGATTAATAAGGTAATAGATGTTGAAGAAGCCAAGAATCAGATATTGTTCTCTTTGCCAATGATTGTGGTGACTACTTGTTTCTACTTCATCAACATTGTCTCTGTTATGTTTGCTGGTCATCTTGGCAAACTTGAACTTGCTGCCTCAAATCTTGGTAATTCTTGGGCTGTGGTCACTGGTATCTCTTTCATGGTATGTACCCAAATTCCTCGAGTCCGTTACGTTTTGCACCCCTAATTTGCCATTCAAACCCTATCCTAATTTTTTTTTCTGATTCGGAGGCTTTTGCAAAACAATGAAAACGCTCTTTTTTAAAAAATTTCACAAGGGCAAAATTGGAAATACAAATAATAAAAAAATAAATGGCACAAAATTAAGAAAGAATAAGAAAAAGATGGTCTCTGATTATGGTTATATATAACAATCTTACCATTTTTCTTTTGAACAATCCCTCCATCACTTTAGACCGCAACAAAATCATTTGGGAAATTCAGGGGAGAAATCCCAGATCTTTACCTTTCCCATAACAACCTCACTGGACCAGTGCCAACATCTTTAGGTGAGTTGAACTTTACCATACTTTCATTTCTCATTTTCTTGCCTTTTTGCTTTCTTTTGAGGCTATCTGTTTTTGTTTAATCATAAATTAATAAAATAGTTGGTGGGTCCTCCCATTGACCTTAACTTTAAAAAAAAAAAAAAAAAAAAAAAATTAAAACTTTCATTTCTCAAGGAACAAGCTTGAAGGTGATATTTCTTTCTTGTTTGGGAAGAACGAGACAATTAGATAATTGATTTATCGAGGAATACACCAGAGTTTGATCTATGTCACATTAGGCAATTAGAGAGACACCAACCAATGTACTGATAAAGGCCATTGAAAGTTTGGTCCATATGCTCTAATTAATGTCAAGGTGTCAAAAGTCTGTGTAAGCTGAGAGCAGGGCGACTTCATTTTCTTATTTAGCTTTTTCTTAGTTTTGTGCGTTTATTTTTGTATTTCCAATTTTGCCCATGTGGAAATTTTTAAAAAAGAGCGTTTTCATTGTTTTGCAAAAGCATAAAGATAGGATGCAAATCATAAAAAAAAAAATAGGATAGGGTGTGAATTGCAAAAGAAGACATAAGTTAGGGGTGTAAATTATATATTATGAATTTCATTGTTATATATACCATCACTTATTTTCAAAATTACAAATCTTACATCTTAAGGAGACTTAACTGTAGAGGTCATTTGAGTGACATGATAGTGTGAAATTCTTTACAATTTAAGGACTTTTACTCCATGGGGTCATTTTAACATGTTGTGATAGGTAGCTTGTCTTTTTCTTAAGAATAATAATCCCACAATTTAAGGAGGTTGTCTACATCACACCCCTTCAAGTAGGGCCCTTTCCCGGACCCTGCTAAACGTGATGCTTTTTATTTTTTTATTTTTAAGGAGGCTTATTTTTAGATATCTTTTGGACGATCTGATAGTGTGAGAAATTCTTTACACTAACATATAACATTTGAGTATTTTACTCCATCATGCTGATGCATACAATAATTATCAATTAATATAGGTTGGCCTAAGCGGTGCACTTGAGACATTATGTGGCCAAGGTTATGGAGCAAAAATGTACAGGATGCTGGGGATACATCTTCAAACATCATGCATCATATCATTCTTCTTTTCTACAGTAATTGCTATAATTTGGTGGTATTCTGATAGAATTCTGATTTTACTTCATCAAGATCCTGAAATAGCTAAAGAAGCAGGGGTGTTCTTGAAGTTCCTAATACCAGGATTGTTTGGACATGGTTTTTTACAAGATATTTTGAGGTTTCTTCAAGCTCAGTCAATTATAATGCCTCTTGTTGTGTGTTCAGTTGCCACTTTAGTTGTTCACATTGGCATTGCCTATGGCTTGGTTCATTGGACAAGTCTTGGTTTTAAAGGAGCACCATTAGCTGCTTCGATTTCAATTTGGATATCGGTCCTCACGTTGGGTATATACGTGCTTTTTTCGGAGAGATTTAGGCATATCTGGAGGGACGGTCTCTCATTCGAGCCGTTTCATTATGTCGTTACAAACTTGAAGTTGGCATTGCCCTCTGCTGCCATGGTGTGGTGAGTAACCTCATATATCTCTTAATTTTGTTGTTCTAGTTGTTAATTAAGTTCCAATAAATTGAGGAAATGAGTTGTGGTCTCCTTATACAATTTTGAAAAATTCTCTTTTCATAAACTAGCTTTTGGGATTGAGTTTGACCCAATGTCTATTTCTTCACATGGTATTAGAGTTAGACTAATCCCAATTCTTGGTTTACCCGATGTTGGGTTCACATGTTATATTGTCCGATCCATGCTCCAGATGTCCGGAGCACGCAAGAAGTGCAAGGTGTTAGAAGTCCCACATCTTCTGTGGAATGGAAAATTAGTTTCTATTTATGGCATTGGTCAATCCTCACATCATGAACTAGATTTTGGATTGTTGAGTTAGGCCTAAAGTCCATTTATTTACACTAGCAAAACTCATTGCAATCCAAGTCAAATTAAAGAAAACAATTATGTTGAAACGCTCCTCACCCACCACTTCCATCTTAGAGTTCGTGTATTATAAGTGATCTAAATGTCTACTGCCAAAGTCCCTGCATTGGTAAGTTGTCAATCCGTGGACTATGTAATGCACTTTATTATATTGAAAATGCTCCTACCTTAACTCTCTTCCTTCGTAGAGTTTGTGTATTGTAAGTGATCGGAATGTCTATTTCTAAAGTCATTGAATGGGTAAGTCATCAATCTTTGGACTATGTCATGTACTTTTTCTTGGATTACGTGTGAGCATTTAACAAAGATTTCTAGTCTACCCTTTAATGTAATTGTACTAGAATAGGCAGAGTCTATTTCCCCTTCTTTCTTGACTAGACGAATGAGATATGTTCTATTTAGGCAGATCAAGGCGTGGCTTGATCCTGTTCTCTCGGTTCAAATCCTAATTTTCCCCATTTGATGTATACAGTTTAGAGTACTGGGCTTTTGAGCTTCTTGTGTTATTGGCTGGTTTGATGCCAAATTCAAAACAACTACTTCTCTGATTGCAATGAGGTAATTAAGCTTCTTTGCTTTAAACCATCACATTTTCACATTCTTAAATGCTAAATGACACTAATTATTTTGGGTTGTGACTTTACAGCGTTAATACTTCAGCCATTGCCTACACTATGTCTTATGGTCTGAGTGCTGCTGCAAGGTAATGTCACTACTCTAAGGGGTTGTTTAGTTGGTGGATAAGAGATTATACTTACGGGCTAAATTGTACGATTATTTTACTTCATGTTTGGCACAAATTTTATCTCGGGATTATCAATCCTAGAATTGTTTATGGAACACCACAATAATGGTATTATTTTTGTACCACATTTTATGCAGGATAACAATCCTGGAATTATTGATCTCGGAATAAAACAACAAAATAACATAGTTACAATTCTCCAATCTTTTCTCCCAAAGTTTTTCAAGAAAGACATGGTTACAATTGGAAATAATAGTTTTATCCTAAATTATCTAGTTTAAACCAAACACATATTTTATATTATATGCTATATATCCCATTTTTAGTTCAATAAACCAAACATCTACCAATAAAAATATATCCACTAAATAATCACATCATTATTTTATATATTCTCGTATTATAGTCTCGGGATAACTTATTCTTTAACCAAACCACACCTAAAAGTTTTGTTTATTTCAAAAGGATTCTAAAATTTATTTGTACACAAAAGAATTTGATTTTACCCTACTGCAGAGTGTCATTTGGGAATGAAGGGAATTTAATTGAATCCTTGTCTTACATGTGGCTCTGTCACTACTGACAGTGTAAAGTACTTTTACATTATCAAGTTGATTTACAATAATTTCCACTTGTGATGTTATTACACTGGGTATGTTATTGTTGTTTTAAGTTGATTTACAATAATAGGTCACGTTGTATATCAAGTCTGATATGATAACTTGAGAAATTAAGTAATGACCAGTTAAATTGCAATGAAAGTATAGAATTTTTCGCACTATCAATATATATTACTTACACTGTTTTTTTTTATATTTTTTATTATCCCTCAGTTTTTTACTAATACCAAATGTGCATTTTAAAATTTATGTGCAGCACTAGGGTAGCAAATGAGTTAGGAGCTGGAAATCCTGGCAAAGCTAAGCATGCTATGGTTGTTACTCTCAAGCTATGTATTCTTCTTGCTCTTGTAGTTGATTTGGCTCTATTTTTTGGTCATAATTTCTGGGCTGGCCTCTTCAGTGATAGCACAGAAATAATAAACAATGATGCCACAATGATGCCACTTCTCTTAGTCTCATTTGCACTCGATTTCTTTCAAGGAATTTTATCAGGTCAGATTTTTGTTGTTGTAATGCATGATATCCTGCACATATCATATACTCTCATTCCATTTTGGATGTGTTTGGTATGGAGAAATGTCTTCCAGTAAAAATTGTTTTCCAATTTTTTCATGTTTGGTTGGTTTAAACTTTTGAAAAATATTTTCTCTAGAAAAACAAGTTCCTTAAAATGAGGAAAATGACTTCTCGATTGAAGTAGGGGAAACAAGTTTTATAAGTGACATTTCACTCCTCCCAACACGCCCCACCCCACCCTATAGTCCCCACATCCACCACCCACACACCGCTCCTCATCCCACCCCGTAGAGTCTGCCTAGATTATGTATAAATACTTTCAGGGCAATATTTTTTATTTGAACACTAGAAAATAAGTAAGAAAATAACTTATTTTCTAGCAAATTATTTTTCTGGAAAAATGTTCCGTGGAAAATATTTTTCCTCATACCAAACACACCCTTTATGTGACATTTTTTTGTTTGTTTTATTTTATAAAGAATTATAAATTTAGAAAGAAAAAAAACTAATATATTTTCATTTTACCTTTAGTGACATGATTTTATGGCCACTCAATTACCATGGCAAGATTAAAATCGCAAGTTCTAAAAATCTGTCATTCTTAAACTTCGTGTTCATTCAGTTAAACACCGTTATATAAAATAAAATAACAAGAGTATTAATTTTGCATTCAACATAACCTTTCTAAAAGAGATATTGTAAATGAATTGATCATTAGGGGTGGCTAGGGGATGTGGATGGCAACATTGGGCTATGTGCATCAACTTGGCAACATTCTATTTCATTGGCATGCCAATAGCTGGCCTCCTTGCTTTCAAGTTCAACCTACTAGCTCAGGTAATTCAAGTGCATGCCATGTTTTGTTATTGCCCTCGTACTAAAAGGATTTCAGAATTTAAATTTTTCTATATTAAACTCCTTGTGTTTTGAAACTATGAGTTAAGAATTTAAAATTTGTTGAAAATTTTGTAGTTTTAACATGTATATCTATATTGCGTATCGAAAGTTGATAGTGATTTCAGTTGAACCCATTGAACATAGGCTTCATCCGCCTTTATGCTAGTATCATGTAACCATTTGGCAAACTTTAATTAGTTGATTTAACATATCCTTTGGATTTCAATACATTTATTTGCAACTACGTTTAACGCCGTAGTAAGCCCAAGTTAGAGTAAAGAGAGTGAAATCAATTTACTATTGGGCTTCTTGTTCTGTTCTCTATGATATGATCTTTTACATGCGAATATTCTTTTTCATAACGTTTCACCGTAAAATTATCATGTCTCAAATGCTAGTGTTGTTTTTTTTGAAAAAATATGATGCAGGGTTTATGGATGGGCTTGATATGTGGTCTATTTTGCCAAGGTTCTGGCTTATTGCTACTGACATTGTGGATCAGATGGGAAAAAGTAGAGGGCTCAACAAAGAGTAATAGAGAAAATGAACTTCTAGCTTAACCATGAGTTCATGAGAATCACTTTCTTATTGGGCCACACTCTTTATTAGTGTATGGTCTTATAAGTTTTAAGTCCAAATTGAAAAGAAAAAAAAATGAATAAATTTTGTCCGTTCCCGTAGTTTACTTGATGAATGTATTTGGATAAAGTTGAAATAATTACTACTTCTTCCTGAGAAAGATATATGTTGGTCGAATTTCTATAAAGCTTCTACAAAATCTATTTTTATTCGATAACAACTTTTTTAATATGTATGTGGTGGTAAGGAGGTCATAATTTTTTAACTAAGCTGTGAAAGATTTGCAACCATAACATTGCTCATATTCACATTTAAATTGTATTGTTAAAATATCTAAAGACAAGGAGGTAGTGAGGCTGAATATTTGATATATTAAGAGAACATTTATCAGTCGAACATTTCCTTGTTGCATTGGGCATATCTTCAACACAATAGTAACAATATATAGAGGACAATACATAATGGTAAACCAAAAAAAAAAAAAAAAAAAAACCAAGTGAGGAATGTAATACCAACTCAGTTGATTGTGTACTACTACAAACTATAATGCTGACTAGTAAATACATAAATATTCTCCCAACGTATACTCGGATTAATTATGATGCACCCAACTTTTGCGGGCGACCTATTACACCCCCAGTCTTATTTTTTCAGTATTTTAGTGACCTTTTAGTGGGTATTTTTTAGTGACCCCCATTTTTTTAACTCATGTGTAGTACACGCGCCTTTTAGATTTCCAAATCAGCATTATTTTTTAACTCGCTTTTCATTTCACCCCCTTAAACATAAATGAAAATTTATTTCCACTACTAAAAAAACCGGGATTTTCGGCCAAAAATTTCGACCACATGAGGTCGAAAAAGCCTTTATTTCGACCAATTTTTCGACCACACGCGTAGGTCGCTAACAGGTAGGTCGAATTTTTTTTCGACCACACGTGGTCGAAATCACATTGGGTAAAAACTGTTTTTGACCACATGTGGTCGAAAAAATTATTTTTATATCAAATTATATATTTAACATTTTCAACTACGTGTGGTTGAAAACATTATTTATATTTAAATATAAAAAGAAATTTATTTTCACAATTTCGACCACATGTGGTCGAAATTGTAAATTGGGCCCAGATTTTCGACTACATGTGGTTGAAATCTGTCAACCATATTGTTAAATTTCGACCACACGTGGTCGAAATTGTATTTTTCAATTTCGGGTACAATTTCGACCATTTGCAAAATCATCGTTTTTGGCATCCCATCCCACGCCAATTTTCAAATAACCAAATTCATCAACCAAAACATCATCCAATTCATCAACAATGCAACACAACAACCATAAACAATGTTCAAACACTTGAACACTTAAACATTGTCCATTCAAACACTTATAAACAATCAAATTTAAACGCTTAAACATCATAAACCACGTTCAAACACTTAAACATCTTAAAATTAAAAGTACTTCTAGTTCAAATTAAAACTACATTCAAACCCTTAAACATAATATACATATCCATTTAAACATAGCAGAATTAGAATCCAAAAGCACACTAATAAAAAAGGTCAACGTTCGGTGTTAGAGACATGATCCGTATCCTCCCCACTAGACTCATCGACAAGAGCATGATTTATGTCTGACCATTCTTCCTCATCGCTTGTTTCAATTTCATCATTTTCTTCGACTACATCAGTAACTTCTGCTACATCGACTTCTTCTAATATATGTTCTGGATGCTCCAGTTCAGTTTCTAATTCTGAGTCGACTACTTGGTTAACATGTGATATGTCGTCAGTCTGAAAGGCAGCAGGCAAATCATTCTCAACTTCCACACGACCAACCGGCTTGGTTTTAATAACCACCCACCAATCAGACTTATCTGGTCTCAATGGATAAGGGACATAGTACACCTGCTTAACATTGTGTGCAATGATGAAAGGATCATAACCTGCATACCTTCGCTTGTGCTTTACTTCAATGATATTGCACTCTTTCAGTACCCTCGTACCTCTTTTTGGGGTTGGATCAAACCAGTTACGTAGGAAAAGAACAATCTTTTTGAGAGACCAACCAGAATAATCTAACTCTAATATCTCTTCAATTACACCAAAATAATCAACACCATCAGCACCTTTAACCCACACACCACTGTTATTAGTTTTCATATGGTTAGCACATTCTCGGGTATTAAATTTGAAACCATTAACCACATATTTGTCCATACAATGGACACTAGTGGGTCCCCAAGATAAGTCCCTCAAAAATTGTTATGAAAATCACACAGATTCTTGTAAACCTATTAAAAGTTAAGAATTAGAAAGTTCGAAATATTAGAATTCAAAACTTAGTAATGTTGCTAGCATTAGGTTAGAAAATTATATATAAAACTTACATAATTGTTAAACCAAGGTGCAAATTGGTCGGACACTATTTCTTGGCCATGTATCTCCACAAAGAGACTGTTTAACAAAATGGAATTTAGGTTAGCCCCTATTCTCAATTTAAATGATGAATTTTTGCAATTTTTGGTAAACTTACTCATAATAAGGTTGAACTTCTGGGCAATTTAACAAGATATGTGTCGAAGCTGATTTATACTTCATTTGATTCAATAGTCTCTCACGTTCTTTGGGTCCATCACCTGGTCGATCGAAGATCGATATCGCCTTTAACAAAGAGTTATTCACACCTCCATCAGAGTGTCGATTAGGCCTGTTTCTCAAACAAGGCACATCGTTCCGAAAGTAGTAAGAACAGAAATGGGATGTTTCCTTGGCAAGATAAACTTCGCACATTGAGCCTTCCACTTTCGATTTTTGCTTGATAGCCCTTTTTAACTTACCAATAGACCTGCATTTATATCGTGGTCTACTTTTAAAAATTTTAAAAAATAGATTAGATAGGAACAAATAAAAAAAAAATTGACTCATTACCTCTCGAAGGGATACATCCACCTATATTGAATTGGGCCTCCGAGCCGGGTTTCGTATGCAAGGTGAATTGGAAGATGTTCCATCATATCAAAGAACCCCGGTGGAAGAATCTTCTCCAACTTGTTTGTGATAACAAGAATATTCTGATGCATCCGACAAAGGTTATCCTCCCTCAATCAAAAAAGTCCCAAAAAAATAGTCCAAAAAACAGTCCAAAAAAACAGTAAAAAAAAAACAGTCCAAAAAAAAAAGTCCAAAAAACCAGTCCAAAAAAAAAACAGTCCAAAAAATAACTAAAACAGTCCCAAAATCTGAACCAAAACAGTCCCAAAAAAAGGAACCAAAATAGTCCCAAAAAAATGCACCAAAACAACCCCAAAAATACACCAAAACAAATTAAAAAATTGGACCAAAACATAAGAAAGAATTTTGAGTATAATCCAAACTATGGAAGAATTTTGAGTATAATCCGAACATTCAATATCAATATTTCATTCAATTTCAATTCAAAATCTCAAAAAAATAACATAATATAAACCCTAAAACAAATATTGAACACTAAATAAAGTTATCAAATCTACTAAATATAGAAGGTAATGCAACTAATAACATGAGATTGAAATGCATGCTTGAGAACTAGTTCAAGTTGGGGCTTGTGTTCATGACATTGGAAAAAAAAAAAAGTACCTGAAAAACGGGGCTGCGCGCCGCCGACGGTGGACTGGTGGTGCGGCGGCGCTGGGCTGGTGGTGTGGTTGAGCGTCTGGGGTGGTGGGCTGGTCGTGTAGGTAGAGAGGAGAGGGAGAGAGGTCTGTGGGTAGAGAGGAAAGAGAGAGAGAGAGAGAGAGAGAGAGAGAGAGAGGGGAAAGAGAGAGAGAAGAAAGGTTGAAATAAAAATTAAAGACCAGATCTGGTCTAAATGTGGTCAAAATTTCGACCATGTGTGGTCGAAAGGAGTTTTTTTTTTTTTTTTTTTTAAATTAAATGTTTCCCATTTATTATTTGTACAAAATTAATTTCAACCACACGTGGTCGAAATTATATTTTCATGTTAAAAAATCAACCCCGTGTGGTCGAAACCCTATAAAAAATAAATTAAAAATTAAATTAAGAGAGATGAAATTCCGATGCCTCGTACGTGTGGTCGATTTTTTACATACCATATAAATGTGGTCATAACGTATTTCTAGGTCGAAAATGCCCTTTCTTTTTTTCATTGATTTTCAATGCATTCGCACTATTTAGAAAATACATAATATATATAAAGCGATCTTCCACCATATACACTAATATCGCGTAATACTTAGTGATTTCTTAGGATCAATTTTTGCATTCTCAAGTTTGGTGAAGTTTGTTTGTAAAATGAAGAAATGAAATAAGCTCAATTCGTGATTTTGCGGGTTAAGATTTTTTTAACCATAAGTGTCATCATCATAACCATCATAGTATTCTATCTTCTATCTCATTATCATCGTAAAAACATGTTTGCTTGTTAGGGCATGACACATTTAATTATTTGCTTGCATTTATGGTTTTGAATCGGGTTGTTTGTTAATTTTATGGATTTTTTAGTAGAATAAGGTAAATGAACGAGTAACTTTTCTTTCATGATTTTGTTAAAAATCATATGTTTTCCTTTGATGTTGCTTGTTTGTTGCTTTGTAATTTAGGGGTTTTTATACGACCATCCATACTTTGTAACTTTCGTATGGCTCGACTTTATTTATGTTAATTGAGATGGTTTTATGGTGGGGTATTTGATTTAAGTAGTGGTGTCCACCAATAACAACAACAATACCAACATCACAACAACATTATCAACACCAATATCCATAAAACATTCCATAGATGTTTTCGACTGTTCAACTTATTATAGGTTTTAATAACTTTGATCTCTAGTACTACATAAAGGAATTAGGATATAGTCCAAGTTGTGGTTTTATTCTTGCTAAGTCCCCAATAGTGACATCTTTCACTTTGAATCCAAGCATATACTTACCGACAATACTATAATCGTGACTATTTTTGACGTTGTCCTAAGTTTGAAAGATGGGGACATTGTGGAGATCCTCGCTTTTATGTGATATATAAGCTCTCTTGGTGAATTTTCTAGAATATTTTGGGAAATTTTTTTGCCTTTGGGGTATATTGCCCGTATACAACCAAACCTAAAGTGATGCTTTTAATAAAAACGGTGAGGGTTATATGTAATTTGCATACTGGATATGTCCAAAATTTCATACGCAACCATATAACTTATTCAACATCCCAAACTTAGCAAAATTATTTTTTTTTTTTCCGATTCGTTTAACCTCCAACCTTCGCTACACTTACTTATCACTTGTAACATCACCACTTCAAACATAACCCCTTTGAGCTTATGTGACTAACCTATGATGCACCCAAACACACGAAAATACGGGATGTAACGAGAGAGAGAGAGAGGAAAAGAGAGAAAGAAAGGTTGAAATAAAAATTAAAGACCGGTTCTCGGTCCGAAATACTCGTGGTCCAAATTTCGACCATGTGTGGTCGAAATGATGTTGAAAATTAAATGTTTGGCATTTATTATTTGTCCAACCACACGTGGTCGAAATTATATTTTCATGTTAAAAAATTGACCCCGTGTGGTCGAAATCCTATAAAAAATAAATTAAAAATTAAATTCTTGAAATTCCGACCATGTGTGGTCGATTTTTTTCAACCAAAAATGAAGGACTAAATTTCTAGAGAAATTTTTTTCATCGATTTTCAACCGCATTAGCACTATTTACCTTGATAATTTCACGATCTTCCACCATATACACTAGTTGAACAAGACATTTCTAGGATTTTTTGCATTCTCAAGTTTGGTGAAGTTTGTTTTTGAAGAAAGAGATTTTGGAAGGAAGATTTTTTCGTTTTGTGTATTTTGTAGTGTATTTCTCTGCGATATAGTTTACTTTAGTTGACACATTTAATTATTTGCTTGCATTCTATTTTGAGGATGAATTTAGGGTTTTTTTAGGGGAATAACCTTGAACAGTAACTTTTGCTGCTGATTTTGTTAAAAATCATATGTTTCCTTTAATGTTGCTTGTTGTTGAGAAGTTTGTTCTTTGTAATTTAGGTTTGATTTTTTCTTTGTAACTTTGATGAGTTTAGAGATGTTACGTTGAGATGATTTTATGGTGGGGTATTTGATTTAAGTAGTGGTGTGCCAAGATATGAGGGTTAATGTCAATGATGTCGATGTTGATAGGTTGTCATATTTTGAGCTTAGGGACTACATAAAGGAATGGATATAGTCCAAGTTGTGGTTTTAAGATTCCCCTAATAGTGACATTCTTGTACAATTCAACCAAGGATATTTTTGAACTCAAGTTTGAACATGGGGACATTGTGGATCCTAAACATAGATGTGTTCCTTTGGAATATATTGGTCGCAACAACCAAACAAAAAGTGATGCTTTTAATAAAGTTGGTGACTATATCCATGTGCAAAATGGTTCTCAAGTACCTAGCTAACCACTTGAAAATACAAAGATAGAATTTCCCACTAACAACCAAACATCAAAATTCACCCAAACAAACTGCAACTTAGGTGAAAATGCAAACTTAAGGTGACCACGTTGACTCTGTCAACAGATTTTGAGTTGAGAGCTGTAGATCTAAGGTTTTACTAGAGATCCAATGGGATGATCAAGTAAAAGAGTTTAGGAAGAATACTTGATAAGAGAAGGACTGAAGAGTTGAGAACAAATCCTTGATGATGTACCTTTAGTGTGAAGTTGAACAAGACATAGGATTTGACCAAACGAACCTAATAAAAGAGATTTGGAAGATGGTAGGTGGTGCCTTTTTACTTTTAGGTTTCTACATCTATTTTGATGCCTTGAAAAGGTCATTTTTGAGTGGTTGTAGAAGGTAGTATGTCGGCTTGGGTTAGATGGCTATTTCTTAATATTCACTTCAGGGTTGTTAGATAAGTTTGTTAATGAGCCTTTAAAGGTGACTGGCAACAACCGGATGTTGTCCTTGGTTAATTTATGCTAAACTGGAATATTCAAGAGAATTTTCATGAGAACAAAACCAGATGGACTTGGTTCTATGAAAATATTGATTGAAGACTTGAACTCCAGGGGACATGGGTGTCCACTTATTAGAGAGCTAGATCTAAGGTTTTACTAGAGATCATGGGTGATCAAGTAAAAGAGTTTGGAAGAATACTTGATTACGTGAAGTGTTACAAATCCAGGAAGTACTTGTGTGGTGAAAGTGTTCCTTTTTCAAGATGGTAGGCTTGTTCTTAGGTTTCTACATCTATTTTGATGCCTTGAAAAGAGCTTTTTGAGTAGTTGTAGAAGATGCATTGGGTTAGATATGTTTCTTAAATTGGTTGGCAGGAGGCCTTGAAAGTAAGGATGGTCGCCAATTTTTTTGTAAATGAGAACAAAACCACATGGACTTGATTTATGAAAATATTGATTGAAGACTTGAACTTAGGGGATGGACAAATTTGGACATATGCAGAAGGTCTTCAGGTGTGAGATTTTATATTGTTTATGTTGTTAGGATTTACTTTTTCTACTATAAGGAACACACTTTTTGTAAAGTATACTAGACACATCCTTGCAAAGCTTAAAAGATTGGGGAGGCTTGAAACTAAATGTGACACATTGATAATAATATGAGGAGAGGACTTTAATGCGTGAGATCTTGAGGATTTACTCTCTATAAGACACACACTTTGTAAAGTATGCCAAGACCATCATAACTAATATAGGCTTGGATCTTGGTCGCAAGAGATTAACTATCTTGGAAGAGATTAGGTGAAGGTAATGACTAGGATAGGTGTGATGAGGTCTTTTGCAAACACTTGGATGACAAGAATATCTCCAATGACATTAAGGACATTAGAAGAAAGCATGGGGTAGTCAATGAACTGTAATATTGTGTTTAATGGTGAGCATGGGTTTGAGATTCTTGATGGTCCATATCAGCACACTGTTGCTATTGTCAATGAGAAATGTAGTTGTAGGTCATGGCAGCTCAAAGGAATACCATGTTTACATGCCATTTGTGCCATGTTGTACAAGAAGTATGAACCTATTGACTCTGTCCATGACTACTATAGCAAGGAGAACTGGTTCAAAATATATTGTCACTACATTCAACCAATGACAAATATGGCAATGTGGCCTAGGTCTGCTAATCCTGCTATTGTACCACCAATCATAAAAAAAAAAAAATGCCAAGCAGGCCCTCAAAAGCAAGAAGGAAAGAGGCCAGTGAAACAAAGAAATCTGGAAAAATGCCAAGAACAAGCATGCTGATGACTTGCAGCCAATGTGGAGGTAAAAACCACAATAAAAGAGGCTGTCAGAGGGTATGTCCTTCCTACAATTTTCTTGACTTTGCACTGCACTATTGAATTTTTATGACTTTACATTTTACTTGTAGAGTGGAACATGAGTCGCTTTTGTCAAGCCAAACCATTATCTTGCATCTCAAACATTTGTTGCTTCTCAAACATTTGATGCTTCTCAAACCAATGATGCCTCTCAAACCAATGATGCCTCTCAAACCTTTGCTGCAAGCATCAAATAATCTGCTAGCACTTCAACAATGTCCCAAGGCCAAGGGGGAGACGAAGAAAAACACCTGTAGTACCTGAAACTCCCCCAAGACCAAGGGGTAGGCCAAGAAAAGAACCTAATGTGCCTAGTGCTCCTCCAAGACTAAGGGGAAGGCCAAGAAAAGAACCTGCAGTTGCTACTCCAAAGCCTAGAGGAAGGCCAAGAAAGGTAACAGAGATTGTTGCTAGTCCTGCCCCTGCTGTTCTCAAAAGAGTTGATTCTGAGGGTCCCCCTACTTACCCAAATAAAAGATCAAAAACAGTTGGTATGGGAGTCTTTGTTGCTGAAAGTGGTTATACATCCGCGAATGTAAGTTTAATATTTTCTTTACAATGGCATTAGTATGTGAAGTTGTGAAGTGACTAATTTTCAAATTTGTTTATTGCAGCATGGCATGCCTACTAGTAGAGTGCTAAATTTTGGTGGTAAACATCAAGCAAGTCAGCCTATAAGATCTGCTGAAGTCACAGGAGACCTTGGTCACAAGGCAAGGCAAGGGATGAGGTACAAAGGCAAACTATGCTACTCAAGAAGCATGCTTGATGAGATTAGAAGGGACAAACTCAACAAGGCCACTAGCAAAAGAAAAAGAGGCCATGGAAGTGATGACCATTATTTAGATGACTAGAATTAAGTTGTTTTTGGATATTAAACACTTTGTATGAATTAGGCAGTTTGGAAGACTTGAATTAGTTGTTACAATGACTTAAGTTAATGTTTTCTGCTTAATTAAGTGTTAGAATGACTTATTAATCATACTTGTTTGTGCTCTGTTAGCTGTGGTACTGCATATTGCATTTTGGTAAACATATATTTGCAGTGTGTCACTTGAGCAGTTATTTATGATTTGGGCAGTGTGTACATTGAGCAATTAAAGTTGTGTCTTGTGCGAGTGTGTGTACATATAAATGTGGGCAGATTTCTGTGCCGGCTTGAATTCAGGTACATTGACTGAAATGAATTCAGTCAGCCTTCATTGGACGATTCAATTCAATGTAATTGAATTCAGGTACGTTGACTGGTAGTTGGGAAGGCTAATGGGAATTGTAACCATTCAATATCATCAGCCTATAAATAGGCTATTAAGCTGTCCATTTCAAATCATCCCTACACTATTCTTTCTCATTCAAACAACGAATTTCATAGCAAAATGCCTCTAGGTGAAGATGAAGTGATTTATTTCGAGAAGAAACTAACCAAATCATTTGTTGAAAACGATGGCTTTGTAAGTGTTATTTTGCAAACTCATTTCAATTGGCGTGTTGCATTATTCATAATGCCTCAACACAACTTCGACAAACACAACTACACAAGCCATTGTTTTCTACGAGCAGCGTGAATACAATATGATGTATAAGGTTGGCGCGCATACCCGCCTCTGCCAAGGGTGGAAGGATTTCATTGATGCAAACCTTCTAAGGGAGGGACATGTCTTATGCTTTAATGGTTGTGAACATAATGAGAAAGTAACCTTCTTTGTTAATATCAAGAGGGAGGTTATTGAAATAGATTAGGTTTCTCCCTATTATGTAAAGTTTATGAATTATCAATGAAATCTATATCTATGAACTTTATCTTTATCTATGGTTTTTCTTCTCAAATTGAATGAAGACAACTTTTTAATTGAACATCCATGACAAGAAACTTCTTCAACTTACATATATAAAGTGAATAACAATCACTTAAACATCCTTTAACATACAAACATGTAATCCTACTATGGCAATCGACATTGGTAATGCTTGTTCAAGAACACCCAATAAACCAAATAACAACACCAAAGAAACGCAAAAACAAAAACTTGTTAATAGTAAAGCATCTACCCTTCTTCTCTTGTTCAAGCTTCATCACTTTCATCTCTTCTTTAAGCTTTGCCCTTTCATCTCTTCTTCAACCTTTAACACTTTTATCTCTTCATTTGTAGTGATATTCTCATTACCGATGGTCATTTCACTATTGTCATTACCAATATCTCCATCAATGCAAGAAGACTCTCCTTCTTCCATTTCATTTGTCAAACCAACTTCTTCCCCCATTTTCTTCTTCAATTCCACTGCTTGCTCTTCCATTTTCTTAATCAGTTTATGAATAACAAACTTAGACCTTTCATCAACAGGATCATCCCTCCATTCAAAGAACTTACATTTCTTAGCCTATAAAATAAATTCAACTCATGTTAGGCACACTGTAATGTGTGGCAGAAATAAGGCACGCAACATTTAAAAAAAAAAAAATTCGTACCCCATAGAATGGGCATGTCCAAAATCTTCTTCCGGGATTATTACGAGACCAAGAAATCTGCATTTTTAATAATACTCCATGCTGACATCGCACTTGACGCTTCATCTTTGGAGCGTCGGTTTTCGACAAAGATTGTTCAACTCCGATTTGAACTCTTTCATTAAGAACCCTAGAAAAAAAAATTAAGTGAAAGATATAACATATAAATAAAAGATGAGAATAATAATGAGATTGGAGAAAATAATACTTACCACTAGAATCCATGGCACAGATTTCAATTTTTTTTTCTTCAAGCTATGGCAACAATGGAGTCAAAATTAGAAAATGAAGAGAGAAGGAAGAGAAAATAAAGGGGGAGGGGGTGGGGTGGGTTTTTTTACCGTTATTTTTTATCCACGTGGACAAAAATAACAGGTCAAATACCCCCTCACGCGTTGCTTGTCGCGTAGTCACACACGGTGCCGCATCAACACTAAAAGGTCACTAAAATACCGAAAAAAATAAGACTGGGGGGAGGGGGGTAATAGGTTGCCCCGCAAAGGTTGGGTGCGTCATAATTAATCCGAGTATACGTTGGGGGGTATTTATGTATTTTCCCAATGCTGACTAAAGTGGAAAATAATACTATAAAAGAATCACTTCTTTCTTCCTATATTTATAGTTTGATTATTCATCTTTCTAAGTTTAGACAATATACAATCATTTTGAACTCAATAAACAATTCTCTGTCACGCTCCTTTTTTTTTTTACCCCGCTTAAAAGGATTTAAAAGAGTTTTTCCGTTTAAAGTGACGTTTTGAAAAGAGATTATTTTATTTATTACAGAGTCCCCACTTGTAATTGAGTTTTGGTGTTCCAAGTCACCTTATATGAATCCCCAATCAAAAGGAAAGTTTTGACTCCTAAAAATATGGTCCACAAACTAGAAATTTGGGTAAGGAATTATGTTGACCGAGGGGAAGGTGTCAGGCACCCCTCGAGTCCCGTGGTTCTAGCAGGATTGCTTAATTAACTAACATTTGGCTTAATTAGTTTTCGGATAAAATTGGTGTTTGTTTTAGTTGCTTAATTACCTAATTAAGTTGCTTGAAGGTGTGACATATCTTCGGCCTACGAGCGTAACCACACACAAAACCTTTTCATTTAAAAGAGTCGACCAAGGAGCGTACACGCACACGTAGTTAAACTCAAATGGATTGCACTCATCTCTTTTATTTTTTGCGGAGAGTCTTAAATTACAACTCGCCTCACTCCCTCACACATATTCTTTCCGCTTTTTTCTTTTACACCTTTTCAACGGGTTTTGAATTAGATTCACATCCCATCTCGATCATTCTCACTTAATTCATTAACTAGGCCTTGAAAATTTATATAAGTTGAAGGGAGTTTAATACGGACCATACATATTATGAGCATCCGAATAGAGCAATATTCAACCAAACTTTGAAAGAATCATTTAAATATTAAACCTCCGTTGAGCGATTTCAGAGAAAAGAAAGTGCCAGAAATTAAATGACACAAGAAGCAACTAACTAAAGACGTAACATAAGCTATTCACATTATTCAAATTGATGAGAAGCATTTAACAGATCTTTTAATTATTACATTTAAAAGGCTTAAAAAAACATTTAATCCATGACATGCGGATTAAGCCTCGTAGTAAATATTCTCTCAGTTAATTCTAAAAAAGGTATTAATCCCACGTAATTAGCTCATTTATTCCTCTTATCTTGTCTGCTCTTGATTTCGACGCTTATCTTGATTGTTGGTTTAGTGGAGGACATCCAGGTGAGATGAAAAAACATATATCAGGGTTAGAATTTGCATAGGGATATGATCTAAGCGTAGTGAAACTCTCGTATACTAGATGTTGTGACTTGTTGTGTTGAGTATTTAACTTTCTTGTTGATTACTACCTTGCCCAACTGTTGATTTCTACTTATTATATATGTTGTACTAATCATTGTCGGCCTATGATGCTTAACAGTACATGTGTTGTACTGATGCTACTCTTGCTACACCCTTCTCAGGTGTAGAGTTTGTTACAGGTTGATATCCGAGATTCCACTAGCTTCCGAGGATCTCACCGGGTTCATTACAAGATTTCTGTTATTTCTCATTCCAACAGAAGTTGTACTTAGTTTAAGGTTGTATTTCATCTTAATTTGTAATTTAGAATGCTCCTGTACGAGTCTAGACCCGGTTTTGGGATTGGTGTATTTATGAAAGTATGTTCTTGTTATTTTCTTTTCTCTTAAATTCAAGTGTTTGAAATGGCTAGCTTATTGTTCCTTTAAGAGTATGAATCTCTAGGGTTTTAGTTTGGGAAGAGTTTGCCTACCAGGTGGGATTGTGTAGGTGCCCGCATGACCAGCGATTTGGGTCGTGACAAAAAATTATGAATTTACACAATAATTTACTTACCTCGTCGAAAAAGGAGAAATTTGACATCAAAATCATATTTCGAGCTCTTGCAAATGGGTGACAAAATCGGATTTGGAGTTGATGAAGTATAGTGTGTTTTGGACAAATGGCTCTTCAAATAAATTTTGGGAGTGACTTGTGGCGTTTTCCCATACGTCACAGCTCCTTTTTTTTTAGTTCCTACGCGCTTGAGAGATTAGTTCTCACGCACTATTCCACGTCAGCACTAAAGGTGCAAAGAAAAAAGGAAAAAAAAAATAGTTTAGGGGGGTAATAGGGCCTCGGAAAAGGTAAGGTGTGTCGCTGGAACTTTGGCAAAAGTTCCGGGGGGGGGGGGGGTACTAGTAGGGGCGTCAATGGTTTTGTAAAAACCGACCGAACCGAACCGTACCGAACCGATTATAACGGTTTTTATATAAATTTCTAACCGTACCGAAAAATTGGGTAGGTTTTTTATTTTATAGAAATAAATCGAAAAAATACCAAACCGTACCGAATATATTTATATGTGTAATATATATTTTATATATTAAGTTTAAAATTAATAAACCATTAAATGTTTCGCCTTGTGCCTTGGATGATGGAAATGACTATAAGTTGGCAACAAGTAATTAACACTAATCGAACTACGAAACCTGTTATGTTACCCACGTTGAAAATAAATTAGTTCTAGCACCTCAAATAATAACTAGTTATAAGTTATTCCAACAATCTTTAGTAACAAGCTACAAGGTATTAGATATTTTTCCTTTCTTGTGATTTAAATTCTTTTATTGGATACCGAATCTTATTAGACTCAGTTCTTGTGTCTCATCTTGATTGATTACTTCCCGTTCGTGTGATCTAAATTTTTTGTCTTTATTTAATATTATCATACACTACTATAAAATAGTGGAATGGATCTCTACTCTTGTCGTGATTCATATTTTCTTAATTCTTCACCTTTTAAACAATAAAATGTATAGAGAGTTCTTGCCAAAGTCTTATACAAGTATGCATGGTATCGTGTACAACTTCTACTTGTGACTTTTATATGACGTTTTTAAAAAAATACCAAAAAATTAACTGAACCGTACCAATACCGAAGAAAAACCGAGATGATGGGACGGTTTCGAAAAGTCCAATTTTGGTTATACAAAATGAAATAACCGAAAAATTGGTATGGTATAAATTTTATAAAATAACTACCCGAACCGTACCATTGACACCCCTAGGTACTAGTGCCTTATCCCTAAATACTTAATTTAATATCATTTATAAGGCCACATATTTGTAAAATATTAACTTTTAATTTTGATAATTAACTTTTATTTTTAAAATTTAATCTACCTATGAATCAACCAAACAATACTCTTGTAATTATACTGTAATTACATACGTTATGACAAATAAATAGGTCATTATAACTACGATACTGTGTAATTACTGGGATGTGTAATTACTACCCTCGTAATTACACCAATCCAAGAGACGACTAGTCTCGTCGTCGGAAGACCTTCCATGGCATATGTGTCCTAATGCATATCTCTCTGCTGACAAGGAGGAAATAAATGGAGCCTAGAGGTGTTCAAATGAGACCGAAAAACCGATCCGAACCGGTAAACCGAGTCAAACCGACTTAATAAACCGAAAATCGGTTTGGTTTGACTTGATTTGAATTTTAAAAAACCGATAACATTTGGTTTGGTTTGGTGTTAAACCAAAAAAACCCGAACCAAAACCGAACCAAATCGATAGATACATACATATTTAAAAGATGATATATATATATATATATATATATATATATATATATATATATATATATATATATATATATATAATCTTCTTCAAAATTTTGGCTCGTACCAAGTCCAATATAAATTCAAATAATTAGAAAGAAAAGTGTAGCCCTAAGTTTAAGGTAAAATAAAATAAAAATTTGCTAAAGGTAAAATAAAAATTTCCCCTTATCCAGTTTTACGGTTCCTCTTTTACATGCCATCTGAATTACTACTAATAAACTAGCATTTTATCTGTAACAAATTAAAGGGAAGAAAATGGCAATTGGAATTTAAAAAGATTTGAAGATGACTTTGTCTTTCTGTTTATCATTTTCCGTTTTAATTTCTGTGCTTTCTTTTCAATGCTTCATAAACACGATGAGTCTAGAAAACAAAAATTCTGGAGGGCTGCGCAATATCAAAAGGCTATATGTAGGGAGGTAACTAGAATCATGAAATGTAGATGTTATGTTTCTGTAATTCCTATACCCATAGCCATAGGCCTATACCTAAATAAAGTTAATGAATTAATTAAGAAGATTCTTAGATTTGAATGGATCACATCAAAGCCGTATTTAGTTACCATTTAATTCAAACGTTCTTTGTATTAATACATTCTTAAAATCCGAAAAAACCGCAAAAACTGAACCAAACCGATAAAACCGACAAAACCGAAAAAACCGAAACCGATAAAATTTATACTATAATGGTTTGGTTTGGTTTGAATATTAAAAAAAACTGACTTAATTGGTTTGGTTTGGTTTTAATCAAAAATCGAGTCAAACCGGACCGTGAACACCCCTAGATGGAGGAAGGAAAAAAAACAAAGCAGATTTTGTTTAGGAATGAAATTCACTTTGCAATTTCTTGAGTACATCATGTTGTTCATTGGGAATTGAAGAGGGGGAACGAGCAGACATCGAATAATTAATTTCATTTCTTGTTATCGTGGAATTATTGGTATCAGTATCTCGGAAAGACAAAGAAAATGGAAAGAGAAAAGGGGAACCTAAATATAGAAATTACAACTGTTAATGATATTGTGCTTATAAGTTTTGTGCTTAAAAGGGAAAACATGATTTATGAAGATTCATAGGGCAACTAGCTTCTTATTGTTATTTTGTGATTTTCAAATTAGTTGGTCTGTCTAGGTATAGGCCAGCCCAAGTGCAAAGTTAATAAATTCAAAATATGTGTGATCTTATCACATGTATATATTTACATGTAAATTTTCGTGGTTGTTGGTATGTATGTATAATTTAAGCAGAAAATAATGAGTTCGCTTGAATTAACAGAATCTGTTCTAAATTCGCCTGGGTGTATGTAATCTCTTTATTTGTGATTTGTTATGCTTTCTACAGGATGGATGGATAGAATCTTGTCCGAAGGGCATTCAGCAAAATGTTTTTTTTTTAAACTATTTTTTATTGCGTATTATTTTATTACATAAAGGGAACTACTAGATCCCTACTTTAAAATTGTTTTATTACAGGGGGTTTAAAATGGGGGAGGGGATTACAGCGTGGGGATTCGAGCGTGTGTACTTGGTAGGTGGCAGTATCCAATTTGAACTCTCTACTATCACTTTCATATCTAAAATTAATGGATGCACTTAAACGTGTTAATTAGTTATCACCAACGTGTATCATGAGATTCAACGCGAAAGAATGGTAGTATTCAATTTTCTATTGTCAATGTTCAAGTTTTTTGTGTTAGCTTATCTTATTCTTCTTGAATTGTCTCGAATTACCTACAGAGTTTGAGGGAAACAAGAGACAAGAAAACATCTTTGGTTACGATTAAAAGGAACAGTCTCAAATAGACCGAGATCCAATTTCGGGTCATTTCTTGGTGCGGCGTAGATCCGGATGATTGATGGAAGATATACCAAACATATCCCAAACTTCTTGCTCCCACCGGCCGGCTGATGGAAATAGACTGACTAGAATGAGATTTCCCTACTCTTAATTAAAAATTTCAAATTGAAATCTTATTGGGAAGGAAAAAACCTGTGGAGATGGGCTAGGGACTTTAGCTCAGAGGATTAAAACACGTAGCTACCAACCACGGAGTCGAGAGTTCAAATCCCTCCTGGCCCAGAACTGGCTCAAAAAGAAAGTATCTCTCCCTTTGGGGTAGAAAAATCATGATAGAAATAGCAAACCAAAGGCTATGAAACTTGGGTGTGAATAATTTATCGAAATAAAATCATTAAACATAGTGTGCATAAAAGAAAAATCGATGATAGTTGAACTAGTAAAAAGGGGACACGCATTTAGGGGTTACTGTTTATTTATTTTAATTGGTCCAATTTGCTGCATGTTGATGGGGAAAGTTGCATCTGATAAATGTGAAAAACGGGTTTATAGAAGCCTACACAAAGTGAACTGGAAAACTGAAACTTCACGCAATTAAATGTTGTTATTATGAAAAAATGGTCTTTTATATCCGATAATAGATTTAAAATAGTTCCCTAAGTATCACTTAGATAGTTTTGATTCTTTAAATTTGTCAAAAGTAAGCTTTTATATCCGATAATAGATTTAAAATTGTGAGTTTAATCGGAACTATACATTTGATAGACATACTAAGTATCACTTAGATAGTTTTGATTTTTTAAATGTTGCCAAAAGTAAGCATTTTTAGTCTCCGAACCAAACCAACCCGATATTATCAAACTTTTAAATATTTTAAAAAATTTTATTTGTAATAAATTTTTTCGTATTTAATCGAACTATACATTTGATATCTATTCATTGATTTAGTTTACGAGTGAAAATACATAACTTAAGTTTTTTTCTTTGTCATAATTAATACTTATTAGCCGTGCTTATTTTAGCATGACTTAGTATTTTTAGATTATGGTCATTTTCTTTATAGCTTGTTAATTAGCAATATTTATTTTAACCGATTTTATTAGTTTTGTTGAATATTTTAATACAATGTCATCACTCTTCTCACATTTTGTGTTATTTTCTTAAGAAACACTTTAATTATATAGTTGTATCTTTGAGTATTTGAAGTAAAAGTTATATGTATTGTATTAAGACTATTTTTGTGCGGTTTGGTGTATAAATTTAAAAAGCGACGCGCGATTGGTTTGGTTTGGTGTTTAAAAATCCAAAACCAACCTTGACCCACGTTGTTACCCCTGTTGTCGTTATGAAATTTTGACGAGTCTAGTGCAATATTACACCCTTATCTTCAAGTTCTGTGAGTGAAAAGGCAATTCACTTGAAAATTTTAGATAAAACCACTCTTTTAAACTTGAACTCATCTTCAAAAAAAAAAAAAAAAAAAAAAAAAGGTTCAAAAATTCAGTCAAATGTTTAATCAAACATTATTTTAAATTCCCCTCTTGTTGAAAATAATTCACGTGAAATAAGCCTTTAAGCTACGTTCCAATTTAATCATTTTCTCCTTCTCCTTCCACCAATTTCACGGACATGACACGTGCTCCAAGGCTGAAGCTGGTCCAAATAAAAATGTGAGAAAATGTGGGGATCAAAATTAATTACTACTACTATCTGCCTCTTTCACTTTCTCTTTCAATTCCCATTGGGAGATGTTTAATATAGTTCATAAAAATAAAAAAGATGACAAAAACGCGTAGGAAATCCTCCAAGTTACCCTCTTGTTCCTTATGCTTTTTGGTGACATTTTTATTTACCAGTTCCTTTTATATTTGCTTACGATACTATGAAGGCAGACATATATCAAATAGCTTGTATGTAAATTTACCTGGCTATAAAATCCAGGATCATCCTGTATTTTGCTATGACATAGGAGTATTAGTTATTAATATATACTATAATTATCTTCTGAATAATTAAAAAAAAGAAATAAATGAGACAACGTTTATTTTTGCAAAGCCAAATTCACTATAAAAAAAATGAATTTTCGAAGGAAAATTCGTAGAAAACATTTCTGACAAGCCAATTTCCGATGAATTTTCTCAGAAAATTCTATCGGAAATTTGTGTTGTGTTAATAATGCTTAGATAAACCGACCTAACATAGATTTGGATATGTATTTGTCTAGTCTATGTAGTAAAACCATTAAGGAGCTAAATAAGCAAGTCAATTGACCACAATGTGTTTGAGTCTCTGTTTCTTGGACTTGGGACTCTTATTTTACGTGGATTTTTCACAATATTACTGTCTAGATTTTATCTCAGCAAATGTTAACATGAGAAAGGAAAATAATATACTTAATCTGAATCTTTGTCTCTTGTGCAATTTAATATTTATACTATGCAATTTAATATTTATACAACCTTCTTTTTTTGTCAAGAATAGAAAAACGAAACTACTTATTAATCTCGTCGATCGTTTCTTTTACTAGTTCAATATTAACTTTGTACTTCTCTTAAGAATTTATCTGACCAAATTATTCTTACAAATGGTAATTAAAATCCTATTAACAAAGCAATAATAAAAAGGTGTGTGTACTTAATAATAAGGCAATGTTGAAAGAAAATGATACATCTCTCTTTATTTGTTAAAATGAACAAGTAAAAGGAAAAAGATTATTTTTAGTATGCTGAACTTGTAAAAGAGAATGGAAGAGTAACAAGATATCTTTTTGATTTCATTGTAAATTTTTTACGAGGTATCTTATTTGGACACCGCTATTTAACATGAACCCAGTTTTAATATTTGTGTACGTCTATCCACTTCAGAATAACTTGTTCATCTGCGTTTGAAGTTTATATGGTGAAGTTCACGATTACTTTCTTTAAATTTTTGGCGAACTACACTAACTCAAATTATATGTGCATGAACTTTAGGAAAAAATGGATGAAGTTCAGACAAAAATGACGGAGTTCAGCCATATATGGCTGAAGCTCAAACAAAAATGACGGAACTGCAGCCATATGTGCCTAAAGTTCAAGCAAAAATAAATGAGTTTCAGCTGTATGTATTTGAGCTTCAGTCATATATATATATATATTACCTAAATTTTGATTTTGTCAAGCCTAACTTCAGATAAGTCATTCAAATAGAGTAAACTTGTAAATATTTACACGCGCTACTAATATGATTTAAATGGTGTTCCAAAATCTGTACACTTTTGGCCGATATACAATACGCCATGTGGCTTCTCGTGGATTTTCATAACCCTTATCATTTAGTTGTAAGTTACTTGGCGAACTTGGATGGTCCAATTCTTCACGTGGCTTTAGACATAAATTCGTTACCACTTACCATCATGTCATCAATGAATTGGCTTCCTCGTACGTCTTCAATATTGAGTGAACCTAAAATAAATGACAAGTAACATCTTATTCTATAACAACTTAAATTACGTACTGATAGTCTGATAATATATACTATATATATATAAGAAATTTATTACATCCTCAATATATATAAAGAGGAATAGTGGTGATCAAAGAAGGAAACAAGAATAGTATACTTCTATCGTAATATAGTGAGATGACTATGGATAGCTCATCATCAAGCAATCCCAAAAGTCCCATGTTACCTCCAGCATCCTGGGACACAAACAAATGGTGGATTACTATTAATAAGGTAATAGATGTTGAAGAAGCCAAGGATCAAATACTCTTCTCTTTGCCAATGATTGTTGTGACAAGTTGTTTCTACTTCATCAACCTTGTCTCAGTCATGTTTGCTGGTCATCTTGGCAAACTTGAACTTGCTGCCTCAAATCTTGGTAATTCATGGGCTGAGGTCTCTGGTTTGTCTTTCATGGTATGCATCCAAATATTATTTCCTCTTAATACATAATTTATATACTGAGTTAAATATCTCTATAACAGCGTCGTTTGTATGGATATTTTTTTTGTTTTTATTGCGAAATATTGTTGTTATATATATCAAACATATAGTATAACATGACATGAAAATTAAAATCGATTTCAAATAAAACTTGAGTGTTATAATAAAATGTGATTATAAAGGATTATTGTTATAGAGAGAGGTTCTGACTGTATGAGAGTGTTCAAGTTTTATTGGAGAACTGCATATATTAACAAATGGCTAAAGCACTACCTTAGGAACTTCTTTTTTCTCTTTTTGGTTGCATTTCACTAAAAAATCACTCTAGCGTCGAATATATTTCATTGCTAAACAGCAAAATTTACCACTAATTTTATTTACCGACTAGCAGGGGTTATTGGTAACGGATTATTAAAAAATACTATTTAGCGATACAAATTTATATACCACTAAATAGTATTTTTTTTTAGCAACTGATATTAGCTAATTCCAATTTATAGTAGTGCAGACGGCTTAGACAAAGCTTATAAAATCTCGTCGACACATATTATATTTTTGAGTTTCAGTTTATTATAATATATTATTATTTCAATTTATTTATTTATTGACTTTCTTAAATGTCGACACTGCTAATGAAATCTCTAACATAGGTTGGCTTAAGTGGTGCACTTGAGACATTATGCGGCCAAGGGTATGGAGCTAAAATGTACAATATGATGGGGATACATCTTCAAATATCATGCATCATATCATTCTTATTTTCTACAACAATTGCTATTATCTGGTGGTATTCTGATAAGATTCTCATTTTACTTCATCAAGATCCTGACATAGCAAAAGAAGCAGGGGTGTTCTTGAAATTCCTCAAACCAGGATTATTTGCATATGGCTTCTTGCAAAATGTTTTGGCATTTCTTCAAGCACAATCAATTATAATGCCTCTGGTTGTGTGTTCAATTGGATCTTTAGTTATACACATTGGCATTGCCTATGGCTTGGTTCATTGGACAAGTCTTGGTTTTTAAGGAGCACCATTAGCAGCTTCAATTTCAATTTGGATTTCGGTTCTCATGTTGGGCGTATACATGTTTTTCTCGAAGAGATTCAGCCACATCTGGAGGGATGGTCTCTTGTTCGTGTCGTTTCATCATATCCTCATAAACTTGAAGTTGGCTTTGCCCTCTGCTGCCATGATATGGTAAGTAACCTCATATAAGTTAATTTTGTTATCCTAGTTGTTAAGTCCCATAGCGGTTGAGAGAATGGGTTGTGGTCTATGGTTTTGAGCAATCCTCCTCTCATAAGCTAGCTTTTAGAGTTGAATTAGGTCTATATAATTCATTCCTTCACGTGGTATTAAAGACAGACTAATCTCAATTCTTGGTCTCCTCTATGTTGGGTCCCCATGTTATATTGTCTACGCTCAAGATGTTTAGTTAGAGGCGTGTGTGTGTGGTGTTAGAAGCCCCATATTGGTTGTCAGATGTGAAATTAGTCGCTTATGTGATTTTGGACAATCCTTGCCTCATGAGTTAGATTTTATGGTTGAATTAAGCGCGCGATCCATATATTTACACTAGTAAAACTCGTCACTATCCAAGTCAAATACAGGAAAAGAATTACATTTAAAAGTCTCCTAATCCGATCCAAACCCTTCCTTAGGTCGTGTATTTGAAGTGATCCAAATATCTACTACAAAAGTCATTGTATGGGTAAGTCGTCAATCCTTAATTAGACTATGTAGTGTACTTTATTATATTGAAAACGCACCTAACCCAACCCCTTCGTTCGTGAGTTTGTGTATTTTACGTGCAACATGATCCACATGTCTATTATCAAACTCACTGAAGGGTAAGTCGTCAATCCTAATTGGTCTATGTAATGTACTTTTTCTTGGATTATACAGGGCATTTTACCAGAGATTTCTAGTCTATCCTTTTATATATGATTTCTAATTTAATTAAATGTACTAGATGTTGGAAGACCAATTCAAAGTCGTAGGAAACCAAAATTGTTTACGTTTAATTTGTTATGTCTTATTAGTTTATTTATTTCATGTCTCAATATGATTTGTATAGTTAAATATATAAGAATAGATTTTCAAGTTTCTAGTTAAAGTAGGTTATGCGCCTTATTATAAGTTAAAGGGGCTTCTACCTATTTTCTTGGAGTGGATAATTGTGGAGTACATATTCAGAGAATTATGAGATTCTGAATAAAATAATCTCCTTCACTAGAATAAGCAGCTAGTTCCGCTTTCTTCTCGACCAGATGAATGAAATATGAATTCTATTTAAAATAGAGGTGCTTCTAACTATTTTCTTTTTGGTTGAAACCAAAATTTCCCAATTTGATGTATACAGTTTGGAGTACTGGTCTCTTGAGCTTCTTGTGTTATTTGCTGGTTTGATGCCAAACTCAGAAACAACTACTTCCCTAATTGCAATCAGGTAATTAAGCTTCATTGCTTTAGACCATAACTTTCTCACATTCTAAAAGGCTAAATTTAGTCTACCTGACACCAATCTCTTTGGATTGTGACTTGACAGTGTTAATACTGAAGCCATTGCCTACATGGTGTCATATGGTCTGAGTGCAGCTGCAAGGTAATGTGACCATGAATGTTGATAGTGTCATTTTATATGTTGATAGTGTCGTATTAAAAACAATTATGAATTTAACTCATATAATTCACTGATTGTATAAAGATTTTTTTACACTACCACACCACATTTACATGTTGTAGCGGGTGACTTTGCCTTAATTTCATGATTGCAAACCCCAATTTATATGATCTTTTGGGTGACCTAATAGTGTAAAAATGAGCTTGACTATTATATGCCGACAGCATAAGAGAACTTTTTACGTTGTCTGGTCGCATAAGAAATAATGATAGGTATCCCTATATCATAATTTTAGATACTTACTAAAAGATAAGGTGGGTGACATACTACAACTGATTAACATGCATAAATAATGTAACAATTATTTACGATGAATGCAATCGCGGAGCTAAAGGTAAACAATTAAGGGTGTTCAATTGAATCCTTCGTCCAGAAATCAAATTTTATAAGTAGGTAAAAATATTTTTTCTCGTACATATATAAACATTGTTGAATCCTTTTAATATAAAGTAAGCTTCAAAGTACTATATATCATTTTTTTCGTTTTTTTCAATCTCCTTATTAGAACTTCAGGCTCCGTTACTAGCTGTTGTTAACACCAAATTAATGTGCATTCTAAAATACATGCAGCACCAGGCTGGCAAATGAGTTAGGAGCTGGAAATCCTGACAAAGCTAAACATGCTATGGTTGTGACTCTCAAGCTATCTGTTCTTCCTGTTCTTATAGTTGATTCGGCTCTATTTTTTGGTCATAATGCTTGGGCTGGCCTCTTCACTGATAGCCCAGAAATAATAAACAAGTTTGCCACCATGACACCTCTTCTCTTGATCTCCTTTGTATTCGATCTCTTTCAAGGAATTTTATCAGGTCAGATTCTTAAATTTCATATCTAGTCAACTACTGTTATACAAAATGACAAAGAGTACTATTAGTTTTTGCATTCAACATATACATGACCTTTCTAAAGGATAAATTGTAATTGAATTGATCATTAGGGGTGGCTAGGGGATGTGGATGGCAGCATTTGGCTATGTGCATCAACTTGGCTACATTATATTTCATTGGCATGCCAATAGCTGGCCTTCTTGCTTTCAAGTTCAACCTACATGCTCAGGTAATTTAAGTGCATGCCATGCTGATATTCTTTCTATTTCCTCTCAAGAAATGGATTCAAAATTTAAACTTTTTATTTATAGTAAACTCATTATATTTTGAAATAATAATTTCAGATTATAGTATTTGTTAAAACATTTGTGGTTTTTTACGTAATATATCTATGCGACACAGTGAAACTGAACGATAAATAAAGTACTAAAGCCATTGCTTTAGGTCCCAAATACTCAAGGTCCCAAAATACTATACTATATTATTATATAGGAGTAGTATAATATATAATTTATATAACTATTGTCATTAATAAACGTTTTCAGAAGTTTAATATTTTCTTATTTGGTTGAGGTCGTACAGATGATCGAATAAATAACGAAAATTTTTCTTTCGCATTAATTAGTTAATATTCCGTCTTCAATTCTAATTTTCCTCATCCATATACATTCAGTTCTTTTCCATGTTTCTAACTTCCAATTTCTGATTTCAACCCATTTTCTCTTAATTAGATATTTGCTTTTATCATGGGCTGAAGTACATAGATACAATCTTGGTAACACAAAGTCATATCCGCGGTGCCTAAAAGTTTGCAAGTCTATCCACTTTGAAATAGTTTCAGATATGCAGTGTTTTGAAGTTAGGGTTGACAAAGCCTAACTTCATATGGCTGAAGTTTAGACACATATGACTGCAGTTCCATTATTTTTGCCTAAACTTTAGCTCTATGTGGCTAAATTCATTCATTTTTGTCTGAACTTCAGTCATTTTTATCTGAACTTCAGTCATTTTTGCCTGAATTTTAGGCAAAAATGTCTGAACTTCAGTCATATGAAACTTCAGGCATCAAGCCAACTTTGCGATGTCTGATGTTATTCCGAAGTGAATAGACGTGCAAAAGTTCTAATAAAAAGTAGGTACAAATTAAATAATGGTGTCCAAATAGGATGTCCCTGATATTTTTACTGTCATGCTAATATTGGGTTCGGTTGAACTTATTTCGTATCATACGTTTTTTTCACAAGCCTTCGGTGGTTTTATACTAATTGTTAGATAACTTAATATTGGGCTCAGTTGAACTTATTCCGTATTAAGGCTTGTGATATCACGTGTCTCATATCATATTTTTCACAAACTTTCAATTGCTTTAATAGTATCCTTTTGAGTTTCAATATATCTAATCGCAACTGAATAGAAATTGGGTTGTAGTTAATTGAACGAAGTATTAATTTTTGGAATTTTTACTTGGTGTAGCTTCTTCTAAGAGGTAATTATTGATAATAACTACCTTTTAATTTAATTTATTTATATATTAAAGTTGGAGTAATAGCTACAATAGCATTTTTTCTTACATAGCTTCTTCTCCTAATGTTGTTGCGCAAACAAGGAGGAGAGAGTCTCGCCCAGTGATTTTGTAAATTACCATTTGGAAAAGGTAGCTACATCAAAATACATAAAGTTGGAGTACAATTGATGGTTTTGTTGGGCACGAGGCTTTCATCCTTGCCCGCTCTTTAAAGGTTCAAAAAAAATTAACCCACCCCCAGCCACCCTCTCTGTTTTTTTTCTCTACATATTTTCCCTAGCTTCTTCTTTTTTTTTTTTTCTCTTCTTCTTGTTCTCAACTTCTCCACTGTACGTTTTCTTTTTTGTCTCTTCTTCTTGTTCTCCACTTCTCGCGTTTTCTTTTTTTCTCTTCTTCTTGTTCTCCAAGGGAGAGTTTTGCTTCTTCTTCTTCTTCTTCTTCTTCTTCTTCTTCTACTTCTTCATTATAACACATTTCTTTTAATTATTTATATAAAATTAATTTTTGAATTGGATTATTTTTTACCATCATTTTTTGTCATTTTTAGATACGAGAAAGTATTACCATCTTGTTCACCGGAAAAAATGAAAGTACAGCTACGAATTGTAATTTGAAAATGACTTTTTTATCTCACCTTTCATTAAAGGTAGCGTGGGTCTTGTAAAGACATTGATAGACTAATAAGGTAAAGAAATAAATTATTGGTGGGGTGGGGGGAGACGACAAGGTGGTGCGGCGGCCAGTTGTGTGGGGGGGGGCGGGAGATGAAAATGGTTATTATGAGATCCGCCACGTGTCACGTTTTCATTGGATAAAGTTGTCACGTCATGGAGAGTTAATACACTCTCTTAATTTTTTTGAAAAAAAAAAATTTAGATCGATTTAGTAATGCAAGGTTTATGGATGGGCTTGATATGTGGTTAATTTTTTTGAAAAAAAAAAAATGTAATGCTAGCTTGCTAGCAAGCTTCTGGCTTATTGCTATTGACATTGTTGATCAGATGGGAAAAAGTGGAAGCCTCAACAAAGTGCAATAGAGAAAATGAACTTCAAGCTTAAGCATGAGTTAATGAGAATCACTTGCTTATTGGCCATTGGTGGGCTTGTTGCCATTATTGATTGTGGGCGTATTATGTGCGGCCCAATAAGGTTAGGTCAAAGAAAAAAGGAAAATTTATGTGGTGTAGAGAACATATAAGAGGTATTTATATTTAGTAACTAAACTTTATTTTAATTACATCTTGTAGCTAAATATTGTATTTCAATTACACAATGTAACTAATACAAAGAACATACAGTTCCTTTCCCTGCATCAAAATTCAAAACCCATAATTCCCAATTCCTCTACTCCTCGTCAACCGAAGCGGCGCTTCCGCCTCTTCCTCCTCCACCATCTTCGCAACTTCCATCTATGCGCAACCACAGCCGCCAGCCTGGGTACTGCCCTCCACGAAGGATTTGAGTGTATTCTCTAGAGACACGATCTGAGTGTATTTCTCAGATCTGAGTGTATTTTCCGGTGACGTGTTTGCCGGAATCAAAAGTTTGGGAGTTGCCTGCTGGAGATTATCATTGTTGTTGCTTGAGATGTATTTGTATTTGTGTTGAATATATAGAAAGAAATGGTTTTCGGTTGGATCCTTACCGAACGACGGAGACGATGACAAGCAGGGGCAGACGCGACAACATAGCTGTAGCAGATTGTTGCCGTTGCCGGCGGTGTATTTTACATCGAGTGTATTTTATTTCTTGTATCTCAAATCTGAGCGTATTTTATTTCTTGTATCTCAAATCTGAGTATATCTTATTTTCTTCTATCTCAGATCTGAATGTATTTGAGTGTATTCGTTATTTTTTTAGTGTAAAATTCAGTGTTTCTTTATGTATTTTTCGCCTGTATTTCGAAGGAGGTTTTTTTGTATACAAATAAATATAGTGAATTTGAATACAGCTGAATATCCCTATATTTTTTTGCACTTATGTTATTTGAATACAACCGAATTTAAATACAATAAGTTGAATACATTGTAAAAGTAGCTACGAATGAATACATCCAAATTAAAAACACCCAAATTGAATATAGCGAAATACAACCGAATTTGAATACATGTTATTGTAGCTACGAAATGTAATTAGCAAAAGTGTAGTTATCCCTAAAAAAAAGACCCAAAGTATAGTTATTTGTGAAAATTCCCCAAGAAAAAAACAGAATTAATGTCGTCCGTTCATTCATTTACTTGATGAATGTATTGGATCTAGATGAAATACCTACTATTTCTTCTTAAGGAAGGCATATATTAGTCGAATTTCTATAAAACTTCTACAAAATACTATTTCTATTCGATAACAACTTCTTAATATATATGTGGTGGGAAGAAGGAGGCCTTAGTTTCTTAACTAAGCCGTGAAATATTTGCAATCATAGCAAGTATTGCTCGTATTCACATTTAAATTGTGTTGTTGAAATATCTAAAAACAAAGAAGTAGTCAAGCTGAATAGTTCATAGATGAAAAGAATCGCTACCGATCGAACATTTCTTTGTTGCATTGGGTTTTATCTTCAACACACTCATATACTTGAACTGGTAAAACGAGGACACGATGGTTATTACAAATGGTTTTTAAGAAAATCGGTAATACTTGAACTAGTAAAAGGAGCACACGAATTTTTGGAGTATTATTTATTTATTCTGATTGGTCCAATTTGCTGCCGGTTGATGGGGAAAGTTGCATCAGATAAATGTAAAAAATGAGTTTACAGAAGCCTACCAAAAGTGAACTAGAAAACTGAAATATCATTATTGTGAGAAATAATGACAAAAATGTTTTAGGTTTAAAAATCGTCTTTTTAAGTGTTCCTCGAACAGTTTTGGTCCTATAAGTTTATCAAAAATGAGCATTTTTTATTTGTCGTCTATTTATTAAGTTCTGATTGTTATTAATCGAATTGTGAAAATAGAAAATATCTAACAGGAACTTACATTTTGAAGTATAGATTTTGTAGTTTATGCTATTTTTGATCTATTTCAAGAGCCTGTTGCAACATTTTCAGGTGCGAATTCTGTTATTTTGGTCTATTTTTTTGTGTATGATGTAGCTTTTTTTATGTGTGTTGATGTTGATATTTTGGTTGTAAATTTTGACAAAAAAAGTTTTCTTTGACGAATTTTTTGTCTTAATAAATTATGGAGAAGAAGAAAAGGGAACTATCAAGTTCGAGTTAGAGTGGAATCCGTTAAAGGTGAGTGCTCTATGAAAATGTGTCGTGTGGGCATCTATGATTTTATGTAGAGAAGATGTGATATGTGTTGATGTTGAAGTATGGTTATAACTTAAGAGTATACATAAAATCATGATTGATGTTGGAATGTTGGATGGGACTGGTGATAATGGACTGAAATTATATGAAAATGTTGTTACATACAAGATGTATAAAAATAACTATATCAGTATCCTCATGTTCAAGTTTAGTGGATTGGGGCTATTGTGAAGATGTTGTGGTAGTGGACTGTTTTGGACTTGATATTTTGATTGTTATTAAGTTGGAAAAGAATAATTAAAAACAATCACTTGAAAAATTGATCGAAATCACTCTTTTAAACTTGAAACTCATCTTAATTTCAAAAAAATAGTCTAATGTATAACCAATTACTATTTTAAATTCATGTCAATGAGCTTTTAAGAGATTTTTTTTTAATCTACCTCCAAAAATAAGGGATTTTCTCCTTCTCCTTCTACCAATTTCCCTAACATGTCCTAACAAATGTGCAAAATATTGGGATCAGAAATTACTACTGCAATTACGTCTTTGATTTTCCCTTTCTCATTGCGAGATAATTGTATAATCAAAACTATACTTCTTGAAAATAAAATGAAACAAATGGGTATTTGCTTACGACACTGTACGTAAAGGCAGATATATATCAAATAGTGCTTGTATGTACATGGATGATGCAAATTTACCTGGCCATTAAATCCAGGATCATTCTGTATTTTTGCTATAACCAAATATTGGTAACTATTAGTAATACTATTTAGGAGCCATTTGGTTTGTGGGCTAAGTTATCCCGGAATTATAGTCTTTAGATTATAATTTCTACTCTTCGTGGCTAATATTCGAAACTATTTAGGAGCCGTTTGGTTTCATTCTGGGACATGATCTTTTAGGCTACTAGTTATTATTATGATTCGAATTATAGTCTTTAAATTATAATTTCTCATTATTTCTATATTTCTTTAATTTATTTCTTCCGCTTTATTTATATATTTTTGATTGTTGGAATAAGGGTTCCTACCGAGGTGGGAAGGAGTTGAATAAAATAACAGCAAGTTTGATGGAGTAATTGGTTCAGATATCCCCACTCTTTTTAAACTTGAATAAATTTATTCTAATGAATTATTTTTAAATTCATGTCAAATGAGCTTTTAAGAAAATCTACCTCCAAAAAATAAGGGATTTTCTCCTTCTCCTTCTACCAATCCCTAACATGTCCTAACAAATGTGCAAAATATATATATGCAATTAGGTCTTTGATTTTCCCTTTCTCATTGCGAGATAATTGTCTAATCAAGACTATACTTCTTGAAAATAAAATGAAACAAATGGGTATTTAGAGATATATAAACAAGTCTTTTTTACCTGGCCATTAAGTCGGATCATTCTGTATTTTTTTCAAATATTGTATTTTAAATTTTATTTTGAATTATAGTTAATTATAATTATCGCCAAACTATTTAGGAGCCGTTTGGTTTGTGGGCTAAGTTATCCCGTATTTTCTTTACGTAGTTTCCAAATGTATGAATTTATTTGACTTAAAGATTTCATGCCCAAATTAATATATATGTTGCGGCCAAAGATTAAATTGTTTTTTTTACGACTCTCAAAATATTTTGAATTGTTAATTATTATGCCTTATAGTATTTTTTTACGTATAATGTATAAATTTATTTGAAAAAAACTTAGAGAGATGCCCAAATATATTAAATTTAACATCAAACTTAATTTAAGACAGAATATCATCAAACTTAATGCCATGAACCAAACGATCCCTTACAATCTTTTGTCATATGTGTGAGAACTTCAAGCAAAAATAAGTGAGTTTTAATTATATGTAATAAGCTTCAGCCATATAAAATTTCAAACACCGTGTATCTGAAATTATTCCGAAATAGGTAAACTTGCATTTTAATATACACTACAAATATAACTAAAATCGGGTAGTTTAGGTAATTCTTCGCGTGGCTTTATACATACAATCGTTACCATCATGTCATCAATGAATTCGCTTCCTCTTACGTCTTCAATGACTACCACAACAAATAATAAATAATTGCATGTAATTTCATGATGGTATAAGAAAATCTATATATAAACAGTTTGCTTAAAAACTAACTGCATGTAATTCTATCGAGTTTTAATTCTATGTACTGCGTATCGATAACGCTTCATATATAAAATGTGTGATTTGTAATCTTGAAAATAAGATATATTACTTGCTGTGACAAGTAAAGGGGTAAAAAGAATTCTACACTGTCATATCTATATATGACCTTCCATAAAAATTGAGTCTTATAATACTCTTAAGATTAAAGCAATTTGCGTACTACAACATTAAATATATAAAAAAAAATTATATAATAAGTTAAGATCTTAATATTATTGAGTGATAACCTAAAATAAATGACAAGTAACGTGCTACTCTATAACAAGTTAAATTACACTGATTATATATAATAAAAAATTGGAGGGGAGCCTTAGAGCAAAGGTGAAGTTGTCTCTGTGTGACCGGGTTCGAATCGTGGAAGTAGCCAGCTACTAATACTTGCATTAGATTGGGCTGTCTCACACCCCCTTGGATGTGGCCCTTCCTCAGGCCATGCTAACACGGGATGCTTGTGCACCGGACTGCCCTTTATATAAGTATAAAAGACGATAGTGGTGAACAAGGAAGCAAACAGAATAGTCCTTCAATCATAATAAGAGAGAGATATTTATATGACCATAGATAGCTCATCAACAAGTAGTCTCAAAAGTCCTATGTTGCCTCAAGCATCATTGGACACAAACAAATGGTGGATTATTTCTATTATTAATAAGGTAGTAGATGTTGAAGAAGCCAAGAAACAGACATTGTTCTCTTTGCCAGTGATTATTGTGACTAGTTGTTTCTACTTCGTTAACCTTGTCTCTGTCATGTTTGTCGGTCATCTTGGTAAACTTGAACTTGCTGCCTCAAATCTTGGTAATTCATGGGCTGAGATCTCTGGTTTGTCTTTCATGGTGAGCATCCAAATATTATTTCCTCTTATTACATGATTTATTTATACATTGAGATAAACATCCCGTTATAACGACGTTGTTTGTGTGGATAATTTTTTGTTGTTATAGTGAAATGTTGTTATACCAAACATATAATTTAATATAACATGAAAATTAAAATCGATTTAAGAGAAAACTTGACCATTATAGT
The DNA here is from genome assembly GCF_029784015.1 of Lycium ferocissimum. Classification (NCBI taxonomy): domain Eukaryota; kingdom Viridiplantae; phylum Streptophyta; class Magnoliopsida; order Solanales; family Solanaceae; genus Lycium; species Lycium ferocissimum. Next base: position 45,222,531 of record NC_081345.1, on the reverse strand, counting down.
AAAATGTTGTTTCAAAGGATGACTATTATAGAGAGGTTCTAACTATGGAAGAGTTTGCAAGTTTTCTTGGAGCATTGCATATCAATAAGAGTTAAAGATTGGTGCACTGAAAGTTCATAGATTTTTTACATTATCGGATGAAATTTACCTACAATAATATAGTATAACCAATAAAATTGTCGTAATAATACAAAATACTTTACACTATTTATTCATATAACTTAAATCCTTTAATAAAGGTCTAGGAGTGCCTTAGAAAACTGTTTACTGTGCATTTTGGTTTAGCACTTTGCTACACATAATGAGGATTTAAGCTGCTAAAACTATTAGTTTCATTAATTGTTACTCCTCCGTTTTAATCTATGTGTCTTACTTTTTTCCTCTTAAGAATAACAATAATTACTTCCATAATTATGTATATGTTGTTGATCAATATTTACTTGCTAACCTTATGGTCCTATAAAATATTACAAGAGATTGCAAGTTTTTCTGGATCATGCATTGCATATAAGGAAAAGGGTCAAATATACCCCTCTATTTTAGTTTATTGGTTAAATTTGCCCTCCGTTAGTTAAGTAGTCAAATATACCCCTCTGTTAGCTAAAGTATACACATATACCCTTGAATGGATGGAAATCCCAAATCAGTCAAAATTACTCAATTTCAATTAAAATTATCCGACCCGTCTCTTATAACCCGACCCGTGACCCCATCTCCTCTCCCTCATTGTTACTTGCTCCATAGCCATCATTGTCGGCCAGCTCGTGACACCAGAGCTCCGGCAAGCTCCGGCCACTATCACATCATTTGCTCCTACTTTGATTAGCAAATGACACGCCACATCTTCACCAGAGCATTTTCTTAAACAAGGTCCAAAACCTAAACTGGCCAAAAAATGCGAGTTGTAGTAAAAATACAGAATCTCCTAGAATGAACGTACCATAAGTCTAAATTCATAACCCATGCCAGCTAGAATTTTTTGACGTGCCATGGAGGAAGAACCCAGGATTATCTTTCAACATATGGAACCGTTAGTACTACTAAATTCAACATATGGAACCGTTAGTACTACTAAATTCAGTATATTAAAGAATGTTGAAAACAAGCTTTCACTTTCAAATAAGAACAGAACATTGTGCTCTTGAATGTTGAAAAAACGAGCCTTGAAAATCAAGTTCTTCGGAGCCATTTGTTTGCCCGCCTCTTTCTTACCTATGCTTTGATGTGATAGTGGCCGGAGCTGTGGTGTCACGAGCTCGCCGGAGCTCCGTGTCACGAGCTTGCCGGCAATGATGGCTATGGAGCAAGCAACAGTGAGGGAGAGGAGATGGGGTCGCGGGTCGGGTTATAAGAGACGGGTCGGATAATTTTAATTGAAATTGAGTAATTTTGGCTGATTTGGGATTTCTATCCATTCAAGGGGTATACGTCTATACTTGGCTAGCAGAGGGGTATATTTGATTACTTTGACTAACGAAGGACAAATTTAACCAATAAACTAAAGTAGAGGAGTATATTTGACCCTTTTCCCTTGCATATATTAACAAATGGCCAGCGCACTACCTTAGGAACTTTCTTTTTCTTCTTTTTTTTTGGTTGCACTTTTCACTGAAAAAAGGTTAGCGACGGACATACTTCATTGCTAAACAACAAAAATTTACCACTGATTCTATTTAGCGATAGATATCATATATTGGTTATTTGTAACGGATTATATATTTGGTGATGAGCTATTTAGCGATTGATATTAGCTAATTCCAATTTATAGTAGTGCATGACGGCTTAGACGAAGATTATAAAAATCTCATCGACATATTATATTTTTGAGTTTCATTTTATTACAATAATATTATTATTTCAATTTATTTATTTATTGACTTTCTTAGATGTCGACACTACTAATGAAATCTCTAACATAGGTTGGCTTAAGTGGTGCATTTGAGACATTATGCGGCCAAGGGTATGTAGCTAAAATGTACAAGATGATCGGGATACATCTTCAAATATCATGCATCATATCATTCTTATTTTCTACAACAATTGCTATTATCTGGTGGTATTCTGATAAAATTCTCATTTTACTTCATCAAGATCCTGACATAGCAAAAGAAGCAGGGGTGTTCTTGAAATTCCTCATACCAGGATTATTTGCATATGGCTTCTTGCAAAATGTTTTGGCATTTCTTCAAGCACAATCAATTATAATGCCTCTTGTTGTGTGTTCAGTTGGATCTTTAGTTATACACATTGGCATTGCCTACGGCTTGGTTCATTGGACAAGTCTTGGTTTTAAAGGAGCACCATTAGCAGCTTCGATTTCAATTTGGATTTCGGTCCTCATGTTGGGAGTATACGTGTTTTTTTTTTTTTTTTTTTTTTGAAGAGATTCAGTCACATATGGAGGGATGGTCTCTCGTTCGTGTCATTTGATCATATCCTTACAAACTTGAAGTTGGCTTTGCCCTCTGCTGCCATGATATGGTGAGTAACCTCATATATGTTAATTTTTGTTATTCTAGTTTTTACGTCTCACAGCGGTTGAGAGAATGAGCTGCGATATCCTTATATGGTCATGAGCAATCATTTTCTCATGAGCTAGCTTTTGAAGTTGAGCTAGAATCAATATCCATTATTTTACCTGGTATCAGAGAAAGACTAATCTCAATTAGGCCCCCATGTTATATAGTCTAAGCTAGCTCCAGATGTTCAGTCCTGGGAGGTGTTAGAAGTCCCACATCAGTGGTGAGATAAGAAATGAGTCTCCTTATATGATTTTGGACCATCTTTGCCTCATTATTAGCTTTTGTGGTTGATTTAGGAGCACGTTTCATATTTTTACATAGTAGTAGGAAAAGAAATATATTGAAAAGGCCCCTAATCTAGACCCTTCCTTTCGTAGAGGTCGTGTATTGTAAGTGATCTGAATGTCTACTGTCAAAGTCACTGAATGAGTAGTCATCAATCCTTAATTATACTATGTAAAATGTGTAGGACCCAACAAAATGTACTTGATTATATTGAAAATACGCGTAACCTAAACCCCTTGTTCGTAGAGTTCGTGTATTAATGTAAGTGCGTGAGCCACTAAAAAGGTAAGTCGTCAATCCATGGACTATGTAATATACTTTCTATTGGATTACGCGTGAGCATTTTACTAGAGATTTCTAGTCTACCCTTTCAACGTAATTGTACTAGAATAGGCAGAGTCAATTTCCCCTCCTTTTCTTTACTAGACGAATAAGATATAAATTCTATTTAGGCATGTCAGGACTTGGCTTGATCCTGTGTTCTCGCGTTTCGAACCCATAATTTCGCAATTTGATTATACAATTTGGAGTACTGGGCTTTGGAGATTCTTGTGTTATTAGCTGGTTTGATGTCAAACTCAGAAACAACTTCTGTGATTGCAATGAGGTAATTAATTAAGCTTTTCTACTTTAACCCATCGCATTTTCACATTATTAAAGGCTAAAATTTAGTCTACCAGACACTATTTGTTTTTGGTTGTGACTTTACAGTGTTAATACTAAAACCATTGCCTACATGGTGTCGTATGGTCTGAGTGCAGCTGCAAGGTAATGTACCATGCATGAGCATTAACTTTTATATACTGACAGTGTGACATAAAGAAATACAAATTATGAATTTAATCAACTAATATCATTTCAAGTTGTCTTTACCTAATGTAGCAGGTAACCTGCCACTATTAGAAAAATCAAAATTTTAGACGGATTGCACTCTTTGCAATTGTTTCTAACTATTTTTCCGTCAAAAATACCAAATTTCAACAGAAACATCCACCGAAAATTCTGATTTGCCATGTGCCTTATTTAAATCTCAATTTTTATAGAAGGTTATGTGTAGATATCTTTTAGGTAACTTGATAGAGTAAAAATATGAGATAAACTGTTATACACTGACGTCTAGCAACATAGGAACGTCTACATTATGAAGTCGCATAAGAAATAATTACAGGTAACCGTACCGTTTATGATAACGTAGATTAGTTACTAAAAGATAAGGTAAATGACTTGTTAGAACGGTTTGACTTGCATAGACAATATAACAATTATTTAAGCCATACCCCACGACGGAGCTAAATTTAAAGAAGCACGTTTAAGAGAATCCCTTTTGTCTAAAATTTAATATTTTTACATATATAAATTGTTGAATCCCTTTAAGATAAAGGAAATTTTATAGTATATCTTCTTTTTTCTTTTTTTTCATTTTTCTCTTCCGTTATCAGGATTCTTGATTCTGTCACTGACAAGGGCGGATCCACCCTTTACAATAGGGGTGGCATGGCACCCCTCAATTAATAAATTTTTTATATACTTATGTTGTAATTTGCTTAAATTAGGTTAAATATTTGATCCTGCCACCCCCAGTCGTAAATTAGATAAAGGTGCCACGGCTGACAGACACAAGTTTGAATTTATCTTGAACATTTTTCGACTCCCGTTTTCCTTTGCAATTTATACTTCCTTTGTACCAGTAATTCCCTTTTCGGCCCTCCCAATTTTCTATTTATCTTTTTATTATTTATATTGATTTTCCTCTTTTCTATTATTTTATCCGTGATCTCTAGTGAGAACACACAAATAGAAACTTCAAAATCCCTTAAATTAAGTATTTTTCTTAACCTCAAATCTATGAGTATTTAAATCAAAAAACTTGGGTCTCAATGGGAATTGTGGATTGAGATCAAAATTCAATTTTTTTTTTTATAATTTTTTTTATTTATTACTCCCTCCGTCCATGTTTACTTGTCTACATTTGACCAGGGACACTCTTAATAAACAATAAATAAAGTGAGAAATGAATTGGAGTACTTAATAATAAGGGTAAAATAGGTATAAAATGGTAAATTATGTCTTCGTTTTCCAAACTATATAACTTACAAGTAAAAGTGGACATATATTTTTAGTATAATGGACAAATAAAAATGGACGGAGGGAGTGTATCATAAAAATTTATGTTATTCTATAATTGTTAAATTCAATTTAAATCACTTTACTACTTAAATTGTGATGGAAATTTCGTAAGCATTGCTTAGAAAAAAACATGAAATTTATGATTTATTTTTGAGAACTTTGTAGTTTATCTAATTCTACATTTACTTATTAAAGTATTTACCTATTGAAGAGTTTTTCTATTATTTTTCTTATTTTGATTGGTGTAATTCCCTTATTGAAGATGTTATTTTACTTGTGCTAATTCATTTTTTAATATATATATATATAAGAGATGCAAGTCCCTTGGTGAAAATGTAGATTTTACTTCTATTGTTAATGGATGTTAATGAGTGTGATTCCTTATTTAAGATGTCAATCATGTTCGTTTCTTGATTTTTGGGATGTAATTTTCATATTTGCAAATTAAGACAAAAGCCTATTAAGTTGATCCGAATAAATTAAAAAGAAATGGACCCGACCCAAATATACATTCCTAACAAGATGTATATTAAAGAAAATTGTGGCACCCGGCACCTTCAAATCCTAGATCCGCCTCTGGTCACTGACTGTTACTGACAACAAATTAACGTGCATGCATTTCAAAATATATGCAGTACCAGGGTGGCCAATGAGTTAGGAGCTGGAAATCCTGCCAAAGCTAAGCATGCTATGGTTGTTACTCTCAAGCTATGTATTTTTCTTGCTCTTTTAGTTGATGATTTGGCTCTATTTTTTTGTCATAATTTCTGGGTTGGCCTCTTCAGTGATAACACTGAAATAATAAACAAGTTTGCCGCGATGATGCCTCTGCTCTTAATATCCTTCATATTCGATTTCTTTCAAGGAATTTTATCAGGTCAGATTCTTAAATTTCATGTCTACTGAAATATTGTTGTACAAAAGAGTTGATGGTTAATTGGAAACAAATATTTGGCCTAACTCATTAGTTTTTGCATTCAACATACATGACCTTGCTAAAGGATAAATTGTAATTGAATTGATCATTAGGGGTGGCTAGGGGATGTGGATGGCAGCATTTGGCTATGTGCATCAACTTGGCTACATTATATTTCATTGGCATGCCAATTGTTGGTCTCCTTGCTTTCAAGTTCAACCTACATGGTCAGGTATATCAAGTGCATGCCATGCTGGTATGTCTTGTTTTCGCTATCAAGAAACATATTCAAAATTGAAACTTTTTCTTTATCTTAAACTTATTATATTTTGAAATAATAATTTTAATATAATATTATTTTTTTAAAATTTGTGGTTTTTTACGTAATATATTTATGCTACACAACGACAACTGAACGATAAAACTATTGAAGTCAATTGCCTTAGGTCCCAAATACATATGGTCTCAAACATACTATATTATATTATTATATATAACATATGGAGTAATTTATATAACTATTACTATTAATAAGTGTTTCCAGATTTTTAACATTTTCTTATTTGGTTGAGGCAGCAAATATGAGCAACAAAAAAATGGTAAATTTTTCTCTAGCATTAGTTAGTATTCCCTATTCAATTCTAAATTCTCCTCATCCATTTACATTCATTTCTTTTTCATGTTTCTGACTTTCAATTTCTTATTTCAACTCATTTTCTCTTAATTAGCTATTTGCTTTTGTCATGTGCTGAAGTACACAGATACAAAATTTTGGTACCACAATTTAAGCTGTATTTGCAGTGCGTAAAAGTTGATAAGTTTACCTACTTTAAAATAATTTCAGACATGCGATGTTTTGAAGTTAATTAGTCAATGAATTAAATTATTAAAACCTAACTTCATATTTTAATGTATGGTTTCGAAATTGAAACTTCGAGTGCTTGATTTTTATGGAATATGTAATTTATTATGGTAGCTGAATTCATTCATTTTTGTGAACTTAATAAAGAATAAATGGAATATCATTTCTTGACATTTTGCAAAACCCTAAACTTTGTGTTATAAAATAGGGCTTATTCCATAAGGAGACATCAAGCCAACTTTCACAAATTGACACCGCATGTCTGAACTTATTCTAAAGTGGATAGACATGCAAAAAAAATTAAAAATTAGATACAAATTAAATAACGGTGTCCCAATAGAATACCCCATGAAATTTTTACTTTATCATATTGATATTGGGTTCACTTGAACATATTTCGTATTGTATGATTTTTCTCAAACCTTAGGGGTTTGATACTACTAAAATTTATTTGGCATAGCTTACATTATTACCTATTTATGGAACATAACTAAACTTTACAATAATTATATTTAATAACTAAAATATAATATATTTACTTCCTATAGCTACCACTTTTTTACCACTATAACTTCCCACACCCCTAAATTTAAGCCAAAAAAAAAGGTCCCTCTCTCCTATCCCCCTAAATACACGCCATTATGCCCAATATCCCTTAATTTCCTCCAATTCCAAATCAGTTTTACAATAGTTCATCTCCCTTGTTTATCTCTAATTAACTACTCATTAATTTCACTCATCATTCAAATCTAATTCCCAAAAAAGGTAAGATTCTATACTGATTTTTACATTTCACCGTGTATTTAACCTATATATTTTTGTTGTATTTTCAGTATATTTAGTTCGTTTGTATTTTTTAGTTTTTTTTTCGTACGGTTATTACGGATACGTGACTTAACAGATCTATATTTTATGTGCATTTTAAGTATATTTTGTATTGTTTATTTTTTTCACATGTTTCTTCAGTTAATTCGTGTTTATTGTTCTTCACCATAACTGTAATTTTTTGTAGTATATTTAACCATTTAAATACAGTCGAAATATACAGCAAATATAACTTAGATATATTCCATAAGTCCACTTTTAATGTACAGTGTGTTACAGAAGTTAAAATTTCATCTAAATACACTCCCAATATATGTAAAATATATATGAAATATAGTTAACAGTAAACCAGAATAAGTAGTATCTAACAGATCAGTCAAAATGCAACTAAAATATAGCCAAAATATATACGAAATACAACTATTAAAACATAAATCCAAAACAAAAGGTCAAATCAGTTTATATAGAGTAGACTTTTCAAATCTTATTAAACCACCAATATAACATAGCATCTTGTTAGCTGTTTGAATGAGATATGAGATCGGATATGGAATGGGAGGATATTTGCATGAATCAGGGAATATTAAAAACTGATTTTAATTTAAATTGGAATAGATTTTGTTTCCATAAATATAGCACTTTCAGTTTTCTCAGTGTGTGTATTTCCGTTATATTTATCCTATATTTAAGTTGACGCGACTACTAGCTAAATATAGGGTCCTCCAGCTACGAATTGTAAATGTAGAACATGTAGTTATAGGTTGTTAGAAGGAGCTAAAAGGTAGCTGTTTGTGAAAATTTTACTTTTTGTATCATCACTAATCCGTACCTATTGGGCCAACCACAAGAAACAACCGATTTGGGAGCCCAAGTTAGGCCCATAGTTACGTAAATGGCGTCGCTACATAAGTTTTGACCCCTTTTTAAAGAGTTTAACTAGAATAGGTTCCTTGCCGTATAACTTGCGGGTCAGAACTTGGCTACAAGTCTACGACCGATCGCTAGAATTTTCGGATGGATCGACAAGGATTTGCATTGTCAACAAATTCTAGCCTAATGATAAGTTCTGGTGATTACTAGTGTTGCTTCCAAACGCAAACGCAAGTATATGCGATCGTACAAGTGATATAGGATTTAAAATCCAGATATCGTACTCACAAAGACTTATGATTAACCGTCAACTAAATTAAATTAATGCTAATTATCTAAACAAGAAATAAAATCCAAATTTATATTTATAAACTAAATACAAATAAAAGAAAACAAATAACGAACTTCAATCAAGAAAGAGCTGATTTTTATCGGAGAAGAGATAGATCTAAGGCTATGACCACTAACAGTCCAGTTGAGTCTTCAAATTGTTCTACATATAGGTTACTGGTTGACGGGTTAGATGTTAATTTTATGAGTATCTTCCGAGTTGCTCACAAGCCTGTAGATGCTACTATAATGCCTATATTCCTATGGTCGCCAGAGGTAACAAGAACGCATTTACTTCTCCGTATTCAACCAAGCAAGGCTAAAGGGTATATTCCTATCCTCATTAGTGAAATGATTAATTGAACAAGCTCTATTATTATGCATGCAAATTCTCTATCCCTAGTTTAATTCACACGCCACAGATAGTGTCTAATTATTTCTTCAAATATCAAACAATTAAGAACAAGAATAAAAAAATAACCCAAAGATGAAAATCAATAGATATAAACGATAATCAAACGTCAACTTTCGTTTTTTAGTCAAAACCCTAGAACTAAAGAGTTTAGCTCCACATAGACATGGAGGAAAAAATAACAAATCATCCGAATAAAAACGTAAAAATGGGTATTACAAAGAAGAGAAGGTAATGCTCCAATCTCTCTCTATGTCCAATGTTCTAAACTCTGGGTTTCAAGTTATCCAAAATTATGTAAAAATTGTGACTTATAAAATATTAGGTATAGAAAAAAGTCCAAATAAAATAACTGAGTCCAAAATAAAGAGGAAGAGTTAGAATTTCAAAAACCCTTTTACGCATGCAGTGTGCATAGCCACAAAATTACAACCCTATCAGGCCTTGCGAACAAACGTTGCCAGGTAAGTCTTTGGTCTTCAACCTTCTTTTCCTTTTTTAGCTTTTTCACTATTCTCCATCCAATTATTTTATAATATAATATTCCAATCATGAATTAATCATGACACCATATCACTTGATGTCACATAATTAAGAGAATTACAAGAAGTTACTTTTCAGTTTTTTAACATAGTACATTAAACATAATTAAGAGAATTAACTTTGTGACTTTTGAGTTTTTTTTTTTTTAAATACAACACATAAATGGGAAAAAAGAGAAAAAATATCAAAAAGAAGGAGAAAAAAATAAATACCAATGGAAGTCATAAAGAGGCGTCTCATAGAATTGTCTATGTCTAGCTTTATGCTATATATTAGATATTGATTGATTGATTCACCCTGCAAATGGCAATCAAACATTAAGTCCATTTAATTATTTAATTAAATATACTTGCCGTTATGTCCTTAACCTTTCTCCACGTCTGCAATATCTCCCATACATACTTTCGTCCTTTTTAACTCTTCTAATCAAAATACATTTTCCCAATTATTTTTTCTCACCAAACACATTTTTCCAAATTGATGTCTCTTTTCTTAAACATTAAGTCCATTTAATTAAATTGACTTACCGTTATGTTCTTAACCTTTCTCCACGTGTACATATATAATAATACGTTCACACTTTTGTCTTGTTTTTTTCCACAATCAAACACATTTTCACAACATATTGTTTTCACCAAACACATTTTTCCAAATTGTTGTCTTCTATTTTCTTCTTTACTTTGCAACGGTTATCTCTTCAACCCAACCCCCCCACGCCCACTCCATCCCCCAGGTGTAGGCTATATATATAACTCTAATTCTCATCCATAAACCTCAACATCAGTTTACACAATTTCCTCTTAAATGCCTCTATTAATTATTTCCCACTTTTTGGCATTTTATTGGTAGACTTTTCTTGAAGTTTCCTCTATTTTCTAATCACTCATCTTCTCTTTCTTGTAATATAAATCTACTTATATCAGCTCATCATATCAAAAAAAAAAAAAAAGTGTTATAATTATCCATGGCTTTGCAGAAACATCTTTTTGTGATTCTCTTAGCTTGTTTAATCAGCTCTTGTTATGCTTATCAATTCTATGTTGGTGGAAGCGCTGGTTGGGTTCCTAATCCATCTGAAAATTACAACCATTGGGCTGAACGAATGAGATTCCAAGTCAATGACACTCTTGGTAAGTACTAACACATCTTAAATTGTATGATCATCTCATCTGAAAGAGGTAATCGTATTCACTACTAGAAACATGTGTATCTTTGATCGGAATTTTCAACAAAATCCGTCAAAATTATACTTGTTTGAAATAGTTCTAACATTTTTTATGTTGAAAATTTGGGATTTTTGAAGTCCTTCCGACAAAGACGTTTGCCGGGATTTCCACTATCCACCAAAAATTTGGGATTTCTGATGTCGTTCCAAGGGACGTCTTTGAAATATCATTTTGCGAGATACGTTGAATATTTGGGATTTCTAATGTCATTCCGACAAACATTTTAGTCAGAAATATGATTTTTGTTTGAAAATTTGGAATTGCTAATATCGTTCCACGAGATGTTTTTGTAGGAAACTCGACCTTTAATTGAAAATTTGGGATTTCTGATGTCATTCGAAAGACGTTTTAGTCGGATGACTTCTTTTTGAAAATTTGAAATTTATGATGTTGTTTTGATGAAAGCGTTCTCTCGAATATTTGCATGTTTCTTGTAGTGATTTGTATGTGTTACCGATCTTATTGGTTGTTATTAATTTTTTTTTTTTTGAATAGTGTTCAAGTACAAGAAAGGATCAAACTCAGTGTTAGTGGTAAACAAGGATGATTATGACAAGTGCAACACAAATAATCCTATCAAGAAGATGGATGATGGCAATTCAATTTTCAAGTTTGATCATTCTGGTCCTTTTTATTTCATTAGTGGAAATAAAGATGATTGTGAAAAAGGATCACAAAAATTAATTGTTGTTGTTTTAGCTATTAGACCTCCTCCTCCCCCTCCTCATACTCCTACTACACCACCCTCAACCCCGGGAAAATCTCCGGCGACATCTCCCGTGGTGTCGCCGGCAACATCTCCGATGAGCCAACCGCCTTCTTCATCACCCGTAAATTCCCCATCTCCAGCAACATCTCCCGTGGTGTCGCCCGCAACATCTCCGGTGAGCCACCCCCCAACTTCATCACCCGGAAATTCTCCATCTCCGGCGACTTCTCCGGCAGGGTCACCGGAAAATGCTCCATCTTCGTCCACTTCTCCGGCGGGGTCACCGGAGAATGGTCCAACTCCGGCAACATCTCCGGCGCCGGCGAATTCTCCGGCGAGTACATCACCGTCGGGGGCAATAATTTCACCATCGCCATCGAATGGTTCATCGCCGTCCTCCCCGAGTTCATCTCCCCCGGGATCACCGAGGAAGTCGCCGCCGGGAAGTGTTGCCCCGCCACCCGGCGCCGGCGGAAACACTCCGCCGGCGGATATTCAGTCCCCTACTGGATCAAAGAACTCAGCAGTAAAAGCATTTACTACTACTACAACTGTTTTAGTGTCAATTATTTTGACTATAATTATTTCTGCTTAGTGGAAAAATAGACAAAAATAAAGTTACTAGAAAATAAAAAAATTGTTTTTGTTTTTCCTTTCTATATTTGTGTTGTTTGATTCTTGGTACATTGAATTACTGGGAGGTTTAGTGTTTTTTTTTATTTTTTATTTTATCTTTTGTTGTTTTGTGATTGGCATGAAATTGATTTCATGAGAGTATATAATCAAGTTTTTGTTCTTGTTCTTAAAAATGGCAGTTTGCATTTAATCATTCTCTCTATATAGACAGTTTATTACTCCCTCCGTTGAACTTGCATTTATTAAATTTGAAGTAAATGTCCTGTTTGAGCAAGTATTTACCTAATTTGGATCGCCAGAAAGTTTATAAAAAATGAAGACTTAAACATATTATACATAGAATTAATGTAGCGAAGATTTTTGAAACTTTTAATTTTAAACTTAAAATACTAATTGTGTAATTACAAAAGTAAAATGAAAAATACAATCAACAAAACGTATGTAAGTCATCAATATAACTTAATGCAGTTGTTCTTTGAAGATAGAACTAATCGATAGAATGAAATGAGATAATCGTAAACTTAAGAAGAAGACAAGAATGTAAGAGAAGAGCTAACTGAAGTACACTTGGAACGACAAACAAAGAGCATGAAAAAACAGTTTTGAATATCAAATCGGATTGAGACAAATAAAGCTTGTATGTCCCAGGTCAACAGAGATTACAAATTGGTATCGCTTACAAGAAGCTAACATGCTTAGACGAGATTGGTTTTTTGTTCTTGGTTCAAGAGGGAGAAGAACAGTGAATACTTACCCACAACAAGTGTTTAGACCAAACTAATATAATTTACTATAGTTAAGTAATTTAATGTAGTAAATATATACATTTACTAATCATGGTTAAGTAATGTTATTATATATTCATACACATGACATGCATCCATTAGTTTGGTGTAAACACCCGTGTGGGTAAGTTTTACCGGAAGAGCTAAGTTTTTACTTTAATGAAAGAGCTATCGCGCATTAATACTTTAATGAAAGTCAATCCTTTGAAATTATAGAAATACATCAAGTTTTTTAGAAACGAATTATTTTTTTCCAATTACAGAATATATTATTATTGGAATGGATTAATATGGAATCTATAGTTAAAGGAGATATTTACTTATAGATAACGTAATCAGAATACTATCTGGAACATTGTGATTAATGCTAACCAGATTACTTTGACCTTTGATAGTTTAACGTTAACTTAATCAACAATTAAACGATGATTAAAGTTTGACCTGCCTTCCTAAATTTAATGTTAATTTACTACTCACATAAATGGTCCTTATCAAGCCGGGGCAGAGCTTTAATTCTGTTTATGAATTCGGTATAACTCAATAGTTTTGACGCAGCAGATCTTCACGTGATTACTATTAACTTTTTAAACTGGTCCCGGTTGGGCATGATTTAAAATCATGATATGAATTCAGTGATTTGAAATCAGGTTGACTTGAAGTTGAAGTTTTGCTTAAACATACAATTTGGATTTCTTATGTTGTATTTTTCACATAAACATTAAAACCCCACAAGTTGTGAAAACTATCAAAACTTCCTCAACTCTTATACAATCTTACTAAATGAGCAATTCATAATTCATAACAAAGTTAATATGCTATCAAAAGGCCTTTTAAAAAAAAAAATATAACATCTATTGATCGAACTTTAGTTCAATAATAAGGAAAAATGAACATGAGTTGTAGTGTAACTACTCTTTAATATAATCCTCTCATATGGTACGAACAATCTGTTCACATCGAAGCGTGATTTTCAATTAGATGATCAAGAAGACGAACCAACATTGTTACTTTGAACCAAGTTTTACATTTAAAAAATATACATACTTTTTTTCACAAAATATAAACTTGTGGATCAAGCTTTACATTTAAAAAATAAGTTGAAATTTTGTGCAAATTTCATAAACAAACACTGATTTGAAAACTAATACTACAAGAAAAGAGCCTTAGTCGCCACGGAAAGCTAAAAAGTCGCCACGAATGACCTTTCCCAGCGACTCATTGGTCGTTGGCTATACTAAGTGTGGCGACAAAATAGGTCGCCACCAAAGGTTCTGATAAGTGGCGACTTGTGCCTCCACAAAAGCTGATTAAAATCACCACCAAAACTACCCATGAAAAGTGTTGCAAGATAGGGTTGCCACTGATAATATATCTTTGGCTGCGACTCAGTCGCCACAAATAACTCACTGGCGATAGTTTTGTTGCCACAAAAAGTCCTTAGTTTTTTAAAACTATTTCGTGGCAACCAGGGTCGCCACTAATGACTCTTTTTTTTAAAAAAAATAAAAAAATAAAAATAGGCTGGTGTATTCCTACCAATTGTCCAACAACATTAAAATTGTAACAAACACCACCAAATACACTAAAATACACTGTAATTGTATACAACATCCAAAATACATTATAATTGTATTTACATTGTTACGGTTCGCATTTCGCGGGCGGGTTAGCGCTCGGAAAGATACTTCGAACTTGTGGGTGCTCTTTCGTACTTTGTTTTAAAAGAGTCGCCACCTAATTTTTAGGAAATTAGAAAACCAGTGGTGAAGGATTTATTCATATACAGTGAAAAAGCCTTCGTAATTCAAAGTTCTAGGTAAGGGTTACGTGATCCCCTAGGAAAGGTGTTAGGCACCCTAGTATTGAGGATCTGTACTATACGGTTGACCTTTGAATTCTAATGTATGAGTATTTGCATGAACTGTTTATTTAGTGTTTGTTCCCGCATTTATAAAGTCTGTCGTTTGCATATCATTTTTAAAAAAAAAAATTAAGTATATCCCCTTTATATATAGGTTATTTAGGTTCGAATTTATAATATTCAGATACAACTAGTTTCCTTTTTTATATAAGGATAGTACTAATTTTGTAAAGATATAAGAAAAAGTTGTTTATTTAAAGTGCGGAATGAATGGGTTCTGTTCATGCTTGACTTATACATGGTTCGGGTTAATCAGTTTAATACATTTTCAAAATGTCCTTATCTAAAACTTCTATGTTTACAAATGATTTATACGGATTTCAACTTATAAATATAAAAGATTTTGTGTTATAAAACTATATATAATTGCAAATAACTAACAGAAGCAAACCAATAACTTTGTAGAGAGAGTATTATCACATTTCTTGGTGTTACAAATGAGAAGGCAAAGCTCCGTATTTATAGAAGAGTTTTGCCTCTCAACCTACAACATATACAACTTGTACAAGTCGCTATACAACTTGGACACAACTTGGCACAACTAATATACAACTATGATACAACTTGCTACAACTAAGATACAACTTGCAAGTGCAAGTTGTATTTATCACTTAATGTGCAAGTGGTATAATATACACTTCTAGTTGTATAATCATTAATAATACATCCAAATTACAACTTGACAAATGATTTATAACATTTTGCTTTTTCTTTGAGTTTTTAGGCCCAATACTAGCAAAAGAGGTTCCCTTTTACGTATGGGCTTGGCCCAAAATAGTTATTCCCTTACGAAAATTAGTTAAGTGTAGTTCAAAAAGATGTGGTTTTAGTTGGGACTTAGCCCCCAAATTCTCGTTTTTTCCGACTGGGCTTGGTCTGAAATCTTTTATTTGTTTTAGGAAAAACTGAGTTTAAAGGAAATGTTCTTGTGGTTTAAAATGTCAATTTGGTTTATTCAAGAAAACTGGGACAATGCTCCATAATGATGTAACCCCCCTTTATCCTCATTATTTAACTTGTATGATTCATTTACTTAGACATTTTTTCTTTAAAAAAAAATTATTTATACTAAGCTCGGGTTTTAAAAATCGTGTGGGGACCTAAAGTCGAACTAAACAGCGTAGGCACCGTTGTCCTAAGACGACTAATTCATAATCATAATGATTCCAATAATATATATGAGTTTTACAACTTTACAAATACGAGATACAATCAATTACATATAAAAGAAAATACAAATAGTACATAAGTAAAGAGGAAAGGAAGACTAGGGGCGTACCAAGCCCCTAGTTGGCCATTTTTACCCATGGCTGGGCCTTCTACGCATTTCTTTTAATATTAGCTTCCTATCTTCACAGACTCGATAATTATGAAAGAATTTCCCTGGTGGGCCATTGGCAACAAAGTTGGCTTTCAGTCCGGCCCGAGGGGCCATGTGGTAGAGGAGGAGAAAAAAAAAGGGAACCCTGTTAGTTTATAATTTTCTAAACTTATCACATATGTAACTACAAGTGCACATATATCAAATTCATTCAAGGGTCATGCAATTAATATAGCCACATCTGTGCTACTTGCTTCAGGCAATTAATACCCCTCTATTCTTGTTTGCCATAGTGATGGAGTATTTGACCAGAAACATGAAAACACTCAATTAGGAAAAACAGTTCAAGTATGATCCTATGTGTTCAAGACTAGACATTACTCACTTGTGCTTTGCAGACGACCTTTTACTATTCTCCAGAGGTGATACCATTTCGGTTTCCTTACTTCATGAGAGATTTTGAACTTTCTCAGGCAGTTACGGGCTGCAGCCAAACTTGTCCAAAAGTTCGGTCTACTATGGGGGGTAGGTCCGGAGGTTAAGCGACGGTTCAGAGTCTGGGGGTATAGCAGGGTGAACTTCCCTTTTAAGTACCTTGGCATCCTTTTGGCCACAAACAAACTGAGCACTCTTCAATGGCAACCTCGATTGATAAGGTGGTGGCTAAGATAGCTTATTGGACAGCAAAAAAGCTATCTTATGCAAGTAGGATTCAACTAGTTCAAACTGTGATATTTGGGATTCAGGCTTATTGGGCACAAATGTTCATCATTCCAGCCAAGATAATGAAGGCTATTGAAGCATATTATCGAAGCTTTATCTCGTCGGGGGAGAATACAATTACTAAGAAAGCTTTGGTGGCATGGGATAGAATGTGTTCTCCTAAAGCAGCTGGTGGCATTAATATGATTAACATGAGGATTTGGAATAAAGGCGTAATAATCAAGACTGTTGGGATTTAGCAAGTAAAGGATAAATTATGGATCGATGGATCCATAGTTATTACGACGAGAATATGGAGAGCATGAACATACCTGAACAAAATGTTGGATGGTTCGAAAGATATTTTGTGCTGAGGTCAACTTCACCTATTCGAATAGGCAACGGACATGAGACCAACATTATTAAATAGGTTTACTTGCATTTGCTTGGGGATCTGCCTAAAGTTGCTTGGAAGGATTACTATATCAGAACTTAGCAAGACCAAAAGCCATTTTCACAACGTGGCTTCAATTACATGGAAGATTACTCACAGCTGATAGATTGAAAGGATGGGGCATGCCAATTGATGATAAGTGCAATTTATGTAAATCTCTGCCAGAAACAAGGGACCATTTGTTTTTGGAATGCAACTACACCAAACAAACGTGGGCTGGAAATACTCATACATTGGAATTCGAAGGTCAACCGTATAGTACAGATCCTTAATACTAGGATGCCTAACACCTTTCCTAGGGGATCACCAGAACCCTTACCTAGAACTTTGAATTACGAATGCTTGTTCACTGTATATGAATATATCCTTCACCATTGATTTTCTTAATTTCCTAAAAGTTAGGTGGCAACTCTTTTAAAACAAAGTGTGAAAGAGCACCCACAAGTTCGAAGTATCTTTCCGAGCGCTAACCCGCCCGCGAAATGCGAACCGTAACAATGTATATACAATTATAATGTATTTTGGATGTTGTATACAATTACAGTGTATTTTAGTGTATTTGGTGGTGTTTATTACAATTTTAATGTTGTTGGACAATTGGTAGGAATTAACCAGCCTATTTTTTTTTATTTTTTTTAAAAAGAGTCTTTAGTGGCGACCACGGTTGCCACGAAATAGTTTTAAAAAACTAAGGACTTTTTGTGGCAACAAAACTATCGCCAGTGAGTTATTTGTGGCGACTAAGTCGCAGCCAAAGATATATTATCAGTGGCAGCCCTTTCTTGAAACAGTTTTCATGGGTAGTTTTGGTGGTGATTTTAATCAGCTTTTGTGGCTACACAAGTTGCCACAGATCAGAACCTTTGGTGGTGACCTATTTTGTCGCCACACTTAGTGTAGCCAACGACCAATGAGCAATGGGAAAGATCATTCGCGGCACTTTTTAGCTTTCGTGGCGACCAAGGCTCTTTTCTTGTAGTATTAAATTTCAAATCAGTGTTTGTTTATGAAATTAGCACAAAATTTCAACTTCAACTTCATACCATGATTTAAAAAATTTTAAATGTAAAGCTTGATCCATAAGTTTATATTTTGTAAAAAAAGATCCATAAGTTAGTATGTATATTTTTTAAATGTAAAACTTGATTCAAAGTAACAATGTTGGTTCGTCTTCTCGATCATCTAATTGAAAATGCATGCTCGATGTGAAGAGATTGTTCGTGCCATATGAGAGGATTACATTAAAGATTAGTTATACTACAACTCATGTTCATTTTTCCTTATTATTGAACTAAAGTTCGATCAATAGATGTTGTATTTTTTTTAAAAAGGCCTTTTGATAGCATATTAACTTTGTTATCATTTATGAATTTCTCATTGAGTAAGATTGTATAAGAGTTGAGGAAGTTTTGATAGTTTTCACAACTTGTGGGGTTGTAATGTTTATGTGAAAAATACAACATAAGAAATCCAAATTGCATGCTTAAGCAAAACTTCAACTTCAAGTCAACCTGACTTCAAATTACTGAATTCATATCATGATTTCAAATCATGCCCAAATGGGACCAGTTAAAAAAATTAATGGTAATCATATGAAGATCTGCGTCAAAACTATTGAGTTATACCGAATCCATAAATAGAATTAAAGCTCTGCCCCGGCTTGATAAGGACCATTTATGTGAGTAGTAAATTAACATTAAATTTAGGAAGGCCGGTCAAACTTTAACATCGTTTAATTGCTGATTAAGTTTACGTTAAACTATCAAAGGTCAAAGTAATCTGGTTAGCATTAATCACAATGTTCCAGATAGTATTCTGATTACGTTATCTACAAGTAAATATCTCCTTTAACTATAGATTCCATATTAATCCATTCCAATAATAATATATTCTGTAATTGGAAAAAAATAATTCGTTTCTAAAAAATTGATGTATTTCTATAATTACAAAGGATTGACTTTCTACTTTCTAGTCTCGAGAAGGTATTAGTCAAAAGTGACTATACTTTCATTAAAGTATTAATGCGCGGTAGCTCTTCTCGGTAAAAACTCACCCACACGGGTGCTTACACCAAACTAATGGATGCATGTCATGTGTATGAATATATAATAACACTAGTGAAAAAGTCCACGCTTCGCGCGATTGTAAAATATAGTTTCTCTTAGAATTGTAAAAATTGAATATAAAAAATTTATCGTAAATAAAGATATATATATATTATGTCTACATTTAGTTTAAAACATTTGTTTCAACCAAGAAAAAGAAAACTACAAAATAAATGCATAGAATAAAACTAACATGCTAATAAATATAAAAGCGATAAATTTAATAAACAATTCTATATCTCTCTACGTGGTCTTGCATTGACACACTACCAATTGTCTCTAGAGAAAATTAGTACAAACAAAAGGGATATGAATAATCCTTGACCTCTCACTATTTATGGCTGAAGCAAATTAAATGTATTAATTGCAAAATAAATGTGGAAGCCTAGACAGTTACACTTGAATAATCCATTAGCCTTTTACATTCTATATTCTTATTGTAGAAATTTAAAGAGATTATTTCTTACTTTTTAATTGCACCATTACGATTGTTGCGAAAGGAAGAAATGGTTAACATATATTTAACAGAAAAAATGAAAAGAGACGCTAAAAGAAAAAAGACAAACCACTCTCTTGAGCCAAAGAGAGGTGCCAATTCACTTTTTCTGCACCTCTCTTTGGCTCAAGAAAGTGATTTATCTTTTTTCTCTTTTTTTTCATTTTCTTTTAATTAATAGAGAATTATTGAAAACATATATATTTATTCGAAAAATAAAGTATAACTAAATATTTCTTGTCGTGTAAAAGAAAACGATTTGATCAAATATTTCTTCATGATTTACTATAGAACTATTACAATAGTTATAACGAGGTAAAGTGAAAAATGTTTTTGCACATCAAATTTCATATACATTCTCTCTATATGCTTTTGATCATTATCTTTAATCGATTTCGAAGTCAACTCAACTAAACCAACACAATAATTTTTAATAACTCAAAATCTAACCCAACAAAGACCAAAAAGTAGTAATACACGAGAGAAACGTTCAAGTGCCTTTGTTTTGTTGTAAATGCATATTCGGAACATTTGAAATTAAATTGCTTCAACCTAATTTGATGGTTCCCATCCAATCCTGAAATGAGAAAAACAACATCCTAAACTTTAAAGAAAATAACTGGTAGATTGATCAATTAAGAAAATTCATACTAAATGAGTTAAGAGAACAAAGTAAGGGAAAAAACACAAAAATGAGAATAAAATCGTGTACAAAGCGAAGTTCAAGGAGAAAAATAAATAAAAATATGGGTCATTTCACGATGGTGAGATGATATGAATTTTGCTATGAAAAAATTTGCTGAAAAATATAATTGGCTTTGTTTCTATACCTCTATCGTCTCATTGTTAACCAATTCCATTATCGTTTCTCTTAAAGAGATGATGTTCAAGAAAAATTTTGATTAGAGTTTTCATGCTTCGTACTCTGCCAAATTCCATGTAAAAAAAGAAAAAGAGAAGATATAATACATAATTACATGAAATAAAACACCAATCAAAAGATGAAGAATCAGACCTTTGAGTATTTCTCAAGGACAATAAACTTCTTCTCTAACATTGTTCAAAAAGTCAACCAATGGAAGTTCGAATGCTCAACTTTCCCCTACGAACGCTTTTAACAAAACCCAAGTAAGACATTAAAAATTTTCCAATCATATATGGAGAAATTATTCAATATATAATTATTGAAAATCGAAATTCCTAATGTTCAAATATAAATGATTAAAAAAATAACAACCACGCATGCCATTCATGTTTACACTTGTATACGACACCTCTATTTTGGATTTGGGATCCTTGTTCGCTATTGCATTCCCTAGAAGCGCGACCGTCACCAATGAGCATTGTCAACACCCATTTACAAAGAGCAAACGAAAGATCTGATTTTTGAGTTCAAAAACTTCAAATTAGTATATATACAACCCACTTATACGTTATAGCCTTTTCGGTAGAAGAATAATGAGAGGAATTAATGATATTAATTTGAAAGGAAATGCTGGCTGTTTTAGTTTGCTACATCACGTTCTTTCCTTCTTCATTTATTATAGGTGAAAATGAAAAGTCAGAAGTTAAGGAAAAGAATAATAGTCTTGGTAACTTATTTTCTTAAATGCCTTCCTCATTAATTGTGCAATGTATTTAGAAAAAAATAGAATAAAATAGAGAAAAAGCCAAAAAAAGGAGAAAAAATATAAATGTCAATGGAAGTCATAGAGAGGTGCCACATGGGATTGTCTATGCCTAGCTTTATATTATATATAGATTACTTAACCATGATTAGTAAATGTATATATTTACTACATTAAATTACTTAACTATAGTAAATTACATTAGTTTGGTCTAAACACTCATTGTGGGTAAGTATTCACTGTTCTTCTCCCTCTTGAACCAAGAACAAAAACCAATCTCGTCTAAGCATGTTAGCTTCTTGTAAGCGATACCAATTTGTAATTTCTGTTGACCTGGGACATACAAGCTTTATCTGTCTCAATCCGATCTGATATTCAAAACTCTTTTTTCATACTCTTTGTTTGTCGTTCCAAACGTACTTCAGTTAGCTCTTCTCTTACATCCTTGTCTTCTTCTTAAGTTTACGATTATCTCATTTCATTCTATCGATTAGTTCTATCTTCAAAAAACAACTGCATTAAGTTATATTGATGACTTACATACGTTTTGTTGATTGTATTTTTCATTTTACTTTTGTAATCACACAATTAGTATTTTGAGTTTAAAATTAAAAGTTTCAAAAATCTTATCGCTACATTAATTCTATGTATAATATGTTTAAGTCTTCATTTTTTATAAACTTCCCGGCGATCCAAATTAGGTAAATACTTGCTCGAACAGGACATTTACTTCAAATTTAATAAATGCAAGTTCAACGGAGGGAGTCATAAACTATCTGTATAAAGAGTATGATTAAATGCAAACTGCCATTTTTAAGAACAAGAACAAAAACTTGATTATATACTCTCATGAAATCAATTTCATGCCAACAACAAAACAGCAAAAGATAAAATTAAAAATTAAAAACACACCTTTGTACATCTAAACCTCCCAGTAACTCAATGTACCAAGATCAAACAACACCAAAATAAGAAGAAAAAAAAACTATTTTTTATTTTCTACTAACTTTATTTTTGTCTATCACTCCACTAAGCAGAAATAAATATAGTCAATATAATTGACACTAAAAGAGTTGTAGTAAATGCTTTTACTGCTGAGTTCTTTGATGTTGCGGGCGACACCATGGGAGATATTGCGGGCGACACCATGGGAGATGGAGAATTTACGGGTAATGAAGAAGGCGTTTGGCTCACCGGAGATGTTGCGGGCGACACCACGGGAGATGTTGCCGGAGATTTTCCCGGGGTTGAGGGTGGTGTAGTAGGAGAAGGAGGAGTAGGAGAAGGAGGAGAAGGAGGAGTAGGAGAAGGAGGAGGAGGAGGAGGAGGTCTAATAGCTAAAACAAGAACAATTAATTTTTGTGATCCTTTTTCACAATCATCTTTATTTCCACTAATGAAGTAAAAAAGACCAGACTGATCAAACTTGAAAATTGAATTGCCATCATCCATCTTCTTGATAGGATTATTTGTGTTGCACTTGTCATAATCATCCTTGTTTACCACTAACGCTGAGTTTGATCCTTTCTTGTACTTGAACACTATCACAAAAAAAAAAAAAAAAAAAAAAAAAAAATAACACATACATACACACAAAATTAATAATAACCAATAAGATAGGTAACACAAAAAAATCACTACTAGAAACATGCAAATATTAGAGAGAACGCTTTCGTCAAAACAACATCATAAATTTCAAATTTTCAAAAAGAAGTCATAGTTCCGACTAAAACGTCTTTCGAATGACATCAGAAATCCCAAATTTTTAGTTAAAGGTCGAGTTTCCTACAAAAACATCCCTTGGAACGATATTAGCAAATTCAAATTTTCAACAAAAAGTCATATTTGTAACTAAAACATCTGTCGGAATGAAATCAGAAATCCTAACTATTCAATGTATCTGGCAAAATGACATCTGAAATCCAACTTTTCTATGAAAGGTTGACTTTCCTAAAAAGACGTCCCTTGGAACGACATCAAAAATCCCAAATTTTCGGTGGATAGTGGAAATCCCGACAAACGCCTTCGTCGGAAGGACTTCAGAAATCCCGGATTTTCAACATAAAGAATGTTAGAACTATTCCAAAACAGTGTTTTAAAAGGCGGGGGCGTAAGGCGAGGCGCTTTACGTCTGCCTCAGCGAGGCGTAAGCCCCGAGGCACGGGGCGTAAGCCTCATGGGACTTTAATTTTTAGTATTTCATAAAAGGATATAATTATAATAAATTCTTTTAAATAGGTAAAATAGCGTAAAAATTTGAAGAAAACTATAAATATATGCTCCATCCCCACAAAAAAACTAATCAGAACAATCTATTATACGGTACTTACAAGCCAAGTGACTGCTCGTTACTTTTTTGAGATAGTAGAAGACAAGATAAATAATTGGAAAGGAACATATATTAGGCATTCTAGCAATAAAAAAAGGTCGTGACTTTTAAATTTAATGTTTCGGTTCCTTTTTAAAATATTTGAGTAATTACTAGTTGACTTTTGAGAATTTGGGCATTATATTGAGGAATTATTTAACAAATTTTGTTTTAATTTGAAGAAGTTTTCTGGGCTTACGCCCCAACAAAAAAAACTCGCCCCAAACGCCCAGACGTACGCCCCGAATTGCTGGGCGTACGCCTTTTGAGACTTTCGCCTCGAACCATCGCCCCGGGGCATTTTTGATACGCCCCACCCCGAGGGTCGCCCCGAAAACGCCTTTTAAAACACTGTTTCAAACAAGTATAATTTTGAAGGATTTTGTTCAAAGATACGCATATTTCTAGTAGTGAATACGACTACGTCTTTCGGATGAGATGATCAGACAATTTAAGGCGTGTTAGTACTTACCAAGAGTGTCATTGACTTGGAATCTCATTCGTTCAGCCCAATGGTTGTAATTTTCAGATGGATTAGGGACCCAACCAGCTTTTCCTCCAACATAGAATTGATAAGCATAACAAGAGCTGATCAAACAAACTAAGAGAATCACTAAAAGATGTTTCTGCAAAGCCATGGATAACTATAACACTTTGTTTTATATGATGTGCTGATATAAGTAGATTTATATTACAAGAAAGAGAAGATGAGTCTACCAACAAAATGCAAAAAGGGGGAAATAATTAATAGAGGAATTTAAGAGGAAATTGTGTAAACTGATGTTGAGGTTTATGGAGGAGAATTAGAGTTATATATATAGCCTACACTTGGGGGATGGCGTGGGCGTGGGGGTGGGGTTGAAGAGATTACAAAGTAAAGAAGAAAACAGAAGACAATAATTTGGAAAAATGTGTTTGGTGAAAAAAAATATGTTGTGAAAATGTGTTTGATTGAGGAAAAAAAACAAGACAAAAGCGTGAACGGATTATTATATATGTACACGTGGAAAAAGGTTAAGAACATAACGGTAAGTCAATTTAATTAAATTGAATTAAATTGACTTACTGTTTAAGAAAAGAGAGATCAATTTGGAAAAATGTGTTTGGTGAGAAAAAATAATTGGCAAAATGTATTTTGATTAGGAGAGTTAGGGAAAATAGCTACAGTGCACTCTAACATTTGGCCGGATTATTTATAACACACTCAACCTTTACGGGAGCTTATTACCCCCCTGGTCATATTTTTTGTGTATTTTAAGCACCATTATCAGGTGATGTGGCATGGAATGTGAGAACACGACCGAGGAGCGCGTGATAAGTATATTGAACTGACCTCAACCTCTAATTTTTTCCCACATGGCGCAAATAACGGTAAAAAAAATCCCTTTTCATTTACCCTTTTATTGACCCGATTTGGACTCCATTTTTGCTTAGAACTTCAATCAAAAACCTTCAAATTAGCTAATGGAATCAAGTGATAAGCTAATCTTTATGTAAATTTTTTCTTCTCTTTTATTTATATCTTATATTTCTCTAAAATTTCTTCTAATTTCACTGAAATTTTTGTCTAGGGTTCTTCATGAAAGAGGTGAAATCAGAGTTGAATAAACTTTGTACTGATAATGAAGATCCAAAGATGAAGCTTAAGGTACGATGCCATCACGGGGTATTACTAAAAACGCAGATTTCTTGGTCTCTGAACAATCCCGGAAGAAGATTTTGGTTATGCTCCTTCTATGGTGTGTGGAATTATTTTTTAATTTTTTATGTTTCGTTATTTTCAAAACGCATTACAATGAATTTGATTGGTTGAACTTTTGTTTAGGTGAAGAAATGTAATTTCTTTGAGTGGAGAGATGATCCTATTGATCAAAGATCTAAGTTCATTATTCACAAATTGGTGAAGAAAATGGAAGAACAAGTTGCTTTGAAGAAGAAAATGGAAGAAGAAGTTGCTTTGAAGAAGGAAATGGAAGAAGAATTTGGTATTGAAGGCGCGTGTGTCGCACTTAAATGGAAAAAATTCAGAGTCACTTAGTAATCACCTGGTAATGGTGTCTAAAATACACAAAAAAATATGACCAGGTGGGTAATAGGCCCCTCATAAAGGTTGAGTATGTTATAAATAATCCGGCCAAATGTTAGAGTGCACTGTAGCTATTTTCCCGAAGAGTTAAAAAGGACAAAAGTATTTATGGATGTATTGCAGACGTCGAGAAATGTTAAGGACATAACGGTAAGTATATTTAATTAAATAACTAAATGGACTTAATGTTTGATTGCCATTTGCGGCGTGAATTTGCTCAAATAGCATGATTTGTGGCCACGGTTTATATTGTGTTTCCCTTTAAGGAAGTTTTGTAAAAATAGTTTTGGCGTTGCATAATTGAAAAAATTTACGATTATTTAGTTCTTCACAAATTTCGTTGGAGGATCAAAATTTAATATTATCAATTTTTTCTCAAATTATATCGAATTTTTATTCAATAAAGAACGAAGCTACGCAATTCAGTTAGGAATTTAACTTAACCAAGAACCATGAAGAAAAAGATAGGAGGAAAGGGGGATGAAGGAGAACAAAAGGTGGAAATGAAAGTGGTCATCGACCATTGATTATATATTTGCAAGAATATTTAAAACGAAGCCAAAATATAACATGTGGCTTAAAAAAATTTGCATTCAATCTGATCATTGAGAATTGTTAGAAATTTATATTAGAAGGTTCAATATCAAATTTAAAATTGATTTAGACTAATTTGGATCAATTTTGAAGTAAAGTGTTGGTAATATTTTTGTTCAAGTCAAGGTGATTTGTTGGACCTGTGAAAAATCTATTCTAAGATCAAGACACAATTTATATTAAAGTCCCGGTGATACCCATAATTTGTGGCAAAGCAAGTCTTTACTCATCCATCAGAAATTCTTGATAATCCGCAAGGATTTGTTAACAATTTGTTCTAAAATCGCAACACAAATTGTAGTAAAGTTTTTGTTGATGTTCGGCCTAAAATGCATATATTTAGCTATTAGTTATCTCACACTTTGATACTTTTAGTCGTCTTTAAGTATTATTATATTACTTTGTTCTTATTATTATATTTTTACTATGTAAAAATAAAACTGTGTGAAGATGAAGAGATTTGAAATAATATTAAATAAAAAGCGGAAAATTAAGAAAATGGTAGAAAGTTGACGTTGAATGGAGACATCGAAGTTCACGTTGAATGGTGACATCAAGTGATATGGTGTCATGCTTATTTCATGATTGGAATATTATATTATAAAAGAAGACCAAAGACGTACCTGGCAACGTTCTGCACGCATGGCCTGATGGGTTGCAATTTTATTGCTATGCACGGTGCATGCGTAAAAGGGATTTTTGAAATTCTAACTCTTCCTCTTTTATTCTGGACTCAGGTATTTCATTTGAATTTTTTTCTACAACTATAAATATTTTATAAGTCACAATTTTTACATAATTTTGGATAATTTGAAACCTAGAGTTCAGAACTTTGGACCTAGAGAGAGCTTGGAGCCACCGTGGAGGCCGTAGTTACAGGATTTTACCTTCTCTTCTTTGTAATACTCGTTTTTACATTTTTATTCGGATGATTTGTTGTTTTTCCTTCATTTCTATGTGGAGCTAAACTCTTTAGTTCTAGGGTTTTGGCTCAAACATGAAAGTTGACGTTTGATTATCGTTTATATCTATTGATTTTCATCTTTGGGTTATTTATTTATTCTTGGTCTTAATTGTTTGATATTTAACGAAATAGTTAGACACTATCTGTGGCGTGTGAATTTAACTAGGGATAGGAAATTTGAATGCGTAATAAGAATAAATAGAGCTTATTCGATTAATCGTTTTGCTGTTGAGGATAGGAATATACCCTTTAGCCTTGCTTAGTTGAATACAAAGAAGTAAATGCGTTCTTGTTACCTCCAGCGACCAATGGAATATAGGCGTTATATTAGCACTGCAGTTTGTGAGCAACTCGGAAGATACTCATAAAATTAACATCAACCCGTCAACTAGTAACCCATATATAGAACGATTTGAAGACGCAACTGGATTGTTAGTGGTCATAGCCCTAGATCTATCTCTTCTCCGATAAAAATTCGCTCTTTCTTGGTTGAAGTTCATTATTTGTTTTCTTTTATTTGTATTTAGTTTATAAATATAAATTTGGATTTTATTTCTTGTTTAGATAATTAGCATTAGTTTAATTTAGTTGACGGTTAATCATAAGTCTCTGTGGGTACGATATCTAGACTTTAAATCCTATATTACTTGTACGACCGCGTATACTTGTGTGTGCGTTTGGGAGCAACACTAGTAATCGCCATAACTTATCATTAGACAAGCCTTTGCCCATCCATCAACAAACCCTTGTGATCCGGTAGGATTTGTAAACAATTTCTTTCAAAGTTGCAACACAATTTGTACTAAATTCCTGGTGACAATGCAAATCTTTGTCAATCCATCCGAAAATTCTGGCGATCGGTCAGGACTTGTAGCCAAGTTCTGACCCGCAAGTTGTACGGCAAGTAATCTATTCTGGTTAAAGTCTTTAAAAAGGGGTCAAAACTTATGTAGCTAGCGACGCCATTTACTTAACTATGGCGTAATAGGTACGGATTAGCGATGATACAAAAATGTAGCTTTCTATATGACATGTTTATTAGATCACTATTTGATTAGGTACGGATTAGTGATGATACAAAAATGTAGCTTTCTATATGACATGTTTATTAGATCACTATTTGATTACCTACTCTCTTAATGCGATAATATTTGTTTAAAAGGTCTAATGACTTAAACAGACCCTTTAATGTTGTTGTATGACCCTTGTTCTGGACCTTGAGCATGCCTGCAACTCTTATTAGCCTATGTTGTGTTGTTTAACTTCCCTGACTGCGGACCGTGACACTTCTAACTTTGTTATGACTAGATTGAAATTATCTTAGC
The DNA here is from genome assembly GCF_029784015.1 of Lycium ferocissimum. Taxonomy (NCBI): domain Eukaryota; kingdom Viridiplantae; phylum Streptophyta; class Magnoliopsida; order Solanales; family Solanaceae; genus Lycium; species Lycium ferocissimum. The sequence continues at coordinate 45,193,519 of NC_081345.1, read as the reverse complement.
TCTACATATAGGAAGTTACGTGTGAAATATACTTAATTCCTAATATATGCTCATTGGTTGATCTTGAGTTGTTGTACGGTGTGAAGTCTTGACATTTAGTAATCTGCCTCTGTCCTTACTAATTTGATGTGTAAAAGCTCACTGGTTTGATAGCATGCATGGTTAAAAAGGGGAGGGGGGAAATAACTTATCAGGACCTAAATCCATGCATCAATAACTTATCAGGACCTGGATTCATGTCTTAAATTTCAAAATTTCTTGCTTTTGTGTTATTTAAGAGTGAGCATGTTCAATGAAAACTTGTATGACATATCCATGCTTGAACTGCTTGAATCCCTGATCTGAATTCTGATAGCCTACTCATATGAATGCGATCATCATTTAACTTGCTCTCGCTTGTTTGCATCCGAGAACCCCGTACGATTAGTCATCATTGCTTGACTATTTAGTTGGTATGTACCTTTGTGATTTAGTTGCATAAGGATTTGTGATATGGTTGGGTTTGTTAAGTACTCAGACAAGTCTGTGATAGTTTTTATAAAAGCTAAAAACGATCCTTTAATTTATCCTATGCCCTAGTATGAGCTTAATTAGGCCCTGATAACAAAGAATGATTCTTACTTATACCTAAATAGCCTTGTCTGTTTGTGAGTACTTGTATCTATATTTGAGGAACACCTAGTTGTGAACAGCTTAAGTGACAGGACCTCATATGGTTCTAAAGGACTATAGGTGAGCTAAAAGTCACATAGCTTAGAAGGGTCTTTTTAAAAGATGTTCTGAGGAGAGGGTTAAGGGAGAATCAAAGCAATGCTTGGGTTCATAACACCTCCTCTCCATATAAAGAGCACCATGGCACTTCTATGGCTTATAGGATGCATGCTCACCATATGAGGACCTTGGGACCATATAAACACTGTCACTAGACCTAAAGGGGCTTAGATTGTAAACAAACTATCACTAATGAACAACTGGTTATATCTAAATAAAGAATTTGAATGCATATGTGCTTAACTTGGACACAGATAGGAAAGAACTCAACAGAAGCATAGAACTTAAGAGTTACATGATTCCCTTCCCCTTAAAGCTCTGTCAAAAAATGCATGTTTGTGTTCCCTTTGCATCCTTTTCATCACTCTAAATCTGCATATGTATATAGATCCTGCATATCATTGTCACATATTGTCACCATTTAACAACTTGACTGCAGTGTTAAAGAGCAATCCTGCATCCTCCTTACACACTTGGTCCTGTTTGCAATCTGTTTATACTTGTGTCATGGTTGTTGAAACTACAGTTACTCATTTGTGTGCTACACCTTCTGTATATGTTTACTTGAACCAGAGAAACCTGGTCCTATCTGTTTTGCCTTGCCTATGCCATGATCACTCAAATTACAATTGTCATTTCTGCATGTCATCATGTCCTGCATATGATCACTTGAGTTCAGGGAAATCTGAGTTCAACCTATGTGCATGTTTGCCTGGTTGTGTATGAATCCTACATATGTCCCTTTTTATTGTTACCATTATGTGAATTGTCTTGTGCTATCCCTATGAGCATTTGCTTCTATCTATGACATGTCTGTGTGCTTTCAATTTGCTTCTAGTTATACTACATCCATATGTTGCCACCTGCTTCTGTCCACACCATGCCTATTTGTTTCTGTCTACTTACATTATGCTATGACTAAATACACCAAAACTGTTTCTATCTATAATAAGATTATGTATGAATGTAGAATTTTGTTCTACTTATGGCTATATTGGCTGGGAAACTAAGGTAGCTTTTGGGGTTTGTTCTTAAGCCTTCCCCTAGTGTCCTACCATGCCGGAGGTTCATGAAACCTCTTGGATCTTGTAAGGCATCAGGAATAAGGATGGTGAAGACTCTCCCTCTTACTACCTAAATCCCTACCTGTAAGAATGGAGAAACAGGATCTCCTTGCCTTAGTCCCCTGGCAGCATCAAATGGTTTTGTATGTTCCCCATTCACTATGATTGAATAATTGACTGTAGACACACATGTCATTATCCAGCTAGTATATCTGTCTGGGAATCCCAAACCATCAATCACCTGGTGCGAAAAATTCCAATCCACTGTATCATAAGCTTTTTGTCTACCTTGATTACACACCTTGGGGAGGTATTTTTCCTAGAATAAGCCTTTACTAGCTCATGAGCTAATAATACATTGTCTGCTACTTTTCTTCCTGGAATGAAACCAGCCTGAGTATTTGAAATGATTGATGGCATCACCTTCTGCAGTCTAGTAGCCAATATCTTAGCAATCATTTTATACAGAATTGAACAACATGAAATTGGCCTATATTCTTTGATGTTAGCAGGATTTGGGTACAATTTACTGCTCTGAACAGTTTGCCTGTAACAGAAAAGTTCTTGACTGCTTCACATATCTCCATCTTGATCACTGGCCAAGCTCTCTTAAAGAACAATGCATTATACCCATCCACCCCCGGAGCTTTATCATCCCCAATAGAACATAAACCTGCATATATCTCCTGATCAGTGACATTGGCACATAAGTCTAACTGTTGAGCATGATTCAATACAGGTCCCAGTCTCATTGTCTGTATATTCACTATTGGCAGTGTAGTGCATGCTTTGCCCATGAGTGATTTGTAAAAGGTAATGATCTCTGCTTGTATTTGCCCATTTTCTGTCAATAGAGTGACATCCAGAGCAATTAGCATAGATATAGTCTTCTTGTGGTTTCTCTCTTTCATTACAGTGGAGAAATATTTTGTATTGGAATCCCTTCACTTTATCCATGTAGCTCTTGATTTTTGTTGGAGTATACTTTCTTCAATTGAAGACCATTTTTCCAGTTTTTCTAACAATGTTTTCTCTTCAGTCACCAGTTGATCAGAGTAGTGTAGAATTAACTTAGCTTGAACATCATGTAGGTCTGATTTGGCTTGAGCAATTCTATCTGTTACTCCTTTGAATTCAGAATTATTCAACTTCTTGAAACTGGTTCTAAGAGACTTCAGCTTGTACCATACACTTCTCATAGCATCTTGACTAAGTCTGCCTTCCCACTTTTCCTCCACTAGTGGCAAGAACTGAGTGTGTTCAGCCCATACATTGAAAAAACTGAATGGTGGTATAAGGCAAGGTTCCTGATCCTTCATTGTTACCATCATAGATGCATGATTAAAAATGTGTGGTAAACCATAATCCACCCCTAGCTGGCCATAGTTAAGCATCCATTCATCATTTCCAAATGCCCTATCTATTCTACTATATACTATGTTTGTTCCCTTCTGTTTGTTGGACCAGGTATAATACTCCCCTCTCCACATCAATTCACTTAAACTGAGGTCTTGCACACAATCAACAAAGTCTTTAATTTCATGCTCGGTGACTTATTCGTTTTTCTTTTTCCTCAAGATTAAATGAGAAACTAATGACTAAATTATAGATATAATGTATCAACACGTAAGAAAATTACCTCACGCTAAAAACAATAAAAATAAAACGGCAGCTAAATTTTTTTATCCTATATTTATTTTCTTTCATTTTTAAGCTAGTCCAACTATAATAATTATTATATTAGATATATAAATTACTCCAAATACATATCAAACTATTAAAACTTTTCAATTTATGATCCAAGTATCATTATACGTGCTATTATATAAAAATTTATAAGTATTTATTTAGTACTAATAAAGGACCAAACACATAAGCATCTTTTAATTTATTAATAATTAAACTTTGAACTTACATACTAAATCATATAAAAACAATCGCAGTAGTGACAACCAAAAAAGTCGCCACAAAATCGCAGCGGTTAGTGGAGACAAAGTTGCTGCAAAAGGCCTTTTTGTGGCGACTGCTTCTTCGTCGCTGCCAATTAAATTTTCAGCCATATTTCATTAGAGCTATCTGTGGCGACTAAGATTAATTCACCACTAATATGTCATTTTTCGTTGCGACTACATCGGTCGCCACTAAAACTATAACCTTTTGTGGCGACATTCGATTGTTGCCACTAAATCATCATCTTTTGTGGCGACTTAATAAGTCGCTGCTAACAGTCGTCAAGGAAACATAGATTTCTTGTATAGTGTTAAATATGAAATCATGTTTCCAAATCGCATGGCCAAACGCCTACTTAATATGTATTAATAATTTATTCAAAGCTTTTTATAGTATTCAAACTCATAAACTCAAAATTATAATTCTGCTTTTATTATCAAACGAGCTACAACACTACTCTTTGCTTTTTTTTGTTTCTTGGCAAATGCCAATTAATACTTCCTCTGTCTCACAAGGAACTAGAAATACGATAGTCAAAGCAATTAAATTTAGTACGTACCTAAATTCTTCAAAAAATTTAAATTAAAAATTATATATTGAAAATTACATAAAAGATACTTTAATTTAACATAGTTAATAGTTCAAAACTTTCAAAAAAATTGAACAAATTATAGTAAGAAGAGACTTATTTGACTAATAACAACCTTCACATAAAATGGGAGAAAAACATTGTTATTATGCATCACTTTGATAAGTTACGCTGTGTAAAAGACATGAAAATTGTGTGGTAGTTGCACTTAAAAACAAAATGGTAACGCATAGCAAGACTATTTCTGCCTTCTTATTTTTGGAGTATTTAACGGGTTTATTTAATATGAGATAAAATATGAATACATTTTGTCTTCATTTAGCTTGTTGTCAATTTTTTTTACATAATGTCACAATATTATTATAGTGGCTTAGTCATGTATCATTATGTTCATCTAAACGCCAAAAATTGATATAATAAATTTCATCGCTAAAGTAGTAGAAAATAAAAAAATGAGAAAATTATTTGCAAAAAGGAAAAATAATCTGTACCTACTTTTGTCATGGTGTACATATTATATATGTTGCCATATGGCATGCACTTTCTGACCAAAGAGAATCTTAATTCTCCTCTTCATTCTTTTAGATAAGAGTATTCGAACAAATAAATTACAAAATTGATTACTCACATATTGGATAGGTGATTCAAAATTAAGTTGCTATTTCTGCTCCTTCTTGAAAAAGAAAGTAGGGATCGATCATGATCTTAGTAAAGAATAGAAGAGGAATAAAAACGTCGATTTTCCATTCCGTCCTTAACTTATAATATTATTAATGGCTTAATTCATCCACTAAACCATCTAAAAAATTTAATCAAACCCTACCGGGAAACAAAAAATTGATTTTCTTAACAAGTTTTTTTAAAAGCCAAGAAACGAATAGGTGGATTCAAGCATTTGGATTTGATGAGTTCTACTTTTAACATTAAATAGGGGTTCAAATTAAATTTAATGATTAATAAAATATTAGTGAAATTCTCATATATAATGCTTCATGTCGAAATAATTGTGTTTGCAGAAAGTCATAGTCAAAGAGTTAGATCCGCCCTATAAAATGTTTGTTAAAACTTTAGCAAGAAAAAATAAAAAGGTAAGAAGGAAAAGGAGGGCTGTTGGTTCTTTTCTCTCATTTGCTATCCAATACGTGTTTTGCACCAAATTCATGCTAGAAAATCTCATTTTAAGAGAGTAAAACATTTTATATTAAAGACGACTGCCTAATGCAGAATTTAAGTTCGAGACTTATGATTAAGAATTGAAGATAAGTTTGGTAATACTTTTTAAGTTTATACAAAAGACTTATAATTAACTATTTATCAAATTAAACTAATGCTAATTATCTAAACAAGAAATAAAATCCATTCATTTTAAACTAATTAAAAATAAAAAAAAATAATGGTTGCCATGCATCAATCAATGAAGCTTCAGACTATGACCACTAACTATCCGGTTGCATGGGTTACTATTGAATATTCTCTCGAACTATTCAGAAGCTATTGCCTATATCTCTATGATGAAAACGCATTTATTTCTCCCGTATTCAACTAAGAAGGGCTAAAGGGTATATCTCCCTTCAAACTCATTGATCTTTAAGTCCAATTCCGTCACGCCCCGAACCATTGTCCCTCACTGTGAGCTTTTAGTAAACGTGATGAGCTTTTATGAGATGTCATAATAATTTAATGAAATACTTGTTTAAATCATTTAATGCGGAAATAAATAACAGTTGAGCCAAAAATGGCTAAACACCTTGCATGTCTAACATAACTAAACCGACTAGTCTATGAAACCTCTAATCGTGAATCCCGACTAGAAAACATACTTGCGGGACAAGGCCCCCAAAGATACCTTTAGTTGCAAAACTAATTAAAGAATGACAATGTCTAAACCCCGAACGAGACGATTGCTCACCAATAAGCCGGGTACGCGGCATCCTACCGAGCGTAGGCGTCGTCCTCAGAACCGCACCGCATCGTGAAAGTTTTGGCGATAAAGGGGACGTCGACATTGAATGTACCGGTATGTAAAGCAACCGAAAGAAATAATATGGGACATGATAATAACATAACAAAGACCGAGCCGAAACATGATCCCGAGCATGAGTACATATACATATATAACATGTGTAAAGTATCGCGAGTAGGGAGAGCAAGAATATAACCGACAACATGGTCCGGGTACTTGCGTGTACCAGTGAACACTCATACCTTGCCAGGGGACATGAGATTTAATAATATTATGAAAGGATCCTAAGTCATTATGAGAGATCGTCCTAAGCATGGGTGGAACAATCATCCTACGGTGGCTACGTAGTTTCGTGTCGTTTGAAGCCTTCTCGTAATTAATGCAACTCCCAAAAACATGAACATGTAAAATAAGTGGCACTTGCTGCCCATGGTTTTCATGAATATAACTTGCTTGTACATGGATATCATGAAATAACTTGTAAACGTGGTTTCATGAAATAACTTGTATTTAGCATTTGTGTATCTTGTATCATAGCATGAAAGTAATTATATAATATAGTTGCATGAAAACTTATAGACATGTAGGATATTCATGAAATAATCATTTTATTAAAACATGCATGCAAGAACCCATGGAATACAAGATATGGGTTTCATGGATTACGTAATCGATTCTCAATAATCATAAAGAAATATTAAGAACTCAATGATGGAATTACAACAATTCATACGTAATATAATCATGGACATGGACCTAGAGTTATCATGAGCATGGTATAGAAACCCTAGTTTTAGTATAGAAATCATAATTTATGGATTATGAGGCGTGGGGAAGAACAATGATGTTCCCACACGTAGATAGTAACTCTACATACCTTAGTCGCTCCAAAACTTGAATTAAAGACTTGAGCTTTGAAGAAGATTCCCAAAATCTTGAATTCTTGAACCTTGAGATGGGTTTTCTTGAAAACCCTAGTTTTTGAATGATAATTTCTTGTTTAGATTATAAGGATAGGTGTTAGAATTGATTTGGAATAATTAGAATAGGCTTACCTTGGTGTTCTTGATGAATGGAAGAGGGTAGGAAGTCGTTCTAGGGCTTGGAATGAAAAATAATGATTAGAACCGATATGGATGAATATATACTGTTTCCGGAAAAATTGCAATTTTTGGCCTCGAATAAATACTGGCTGGAATTGAAATACGGGCCGTATTTTGAAATACGGTCCGTATTTTGACATATGGATCGCACCGCTCTCTTCGTAAAATGGCCATAACTTTTTGCACAAATGTCCGTTTGACCCCATAATATACCGTTGGAAAGGTATTTCAATGTTCTACAACTTTCATCAAGGAAGTTTTCCCAAATTCCAAATACGTTTTGAAATACGGTCGTAAAACAAATACGGTCCGTATTTAACCATGCGACATCAAAATGTCAAATTCCGCCCTTCGTAAATTCTTGGTTCGTAAATTCTTGGTATATACCGAAATACGGTCCGTATTTAATAATATAACATCCAAGTGTCAAATTCCGGTAATATTCGTAAATTGGTAATACGACGTCGTATCAAAATTCATGGGCGTAAACCGCCATATTATAACCGAACGGAAAATCTCAATTCTCACATCCTTTATCTGATTTTCTAAGTCTAAGATCAAGGTCAAAGCTTAGGTCAAAGATACGAGGTGTTACAATATCTCCCCCTTAGGATCATTCGTCCTCGAATGATGGGTCATGGTTAAGAATATGGCTGAGCATGGCTTGAACACATAAACGTAAAGAAAACATGACATGAAACATGAGACATGAAATGATGTGATTACATGAAAACATGGATACTCTGGCATGAGATATGAAACATGAGCGCCGGATACATACGCGAGCGTGAAACATGAGACATAATACGATGACATGGGTTATGGAAGGTTACCTTGAGAGTTCTCTCGCTTGCCGTTCAAACAAAAATGGGTACTTGATTTCATATCCTCCTCGGCTTCCCATGTAGCTTCCTCAACCTTCTGACTCCTCCACAGGACTTTCACTGAGGCTACTTCCTTAGTTCTCAACTTGCGAACCTGACGGTCAAGAATGGCTACGGGGATCTCCTCATAAGTCAAACCATCCTTAACTGTTATAGTATCAACAGAACAACCAACGACGGTCCCCTACACACTTCCTCAACATGGACACATGAAACACGGGATGTACAATAGCTCAAATCTTGTGGCAACTCAAGTTCATAGGCTACTAGACCGACCTTTCGCACTTCGTAAAGGTCCAATATATCTGGGACTGAGCTTCCCTTTCTTGCCAAATCTCATAACACCCTTCATGGGTGAGACTTTAAGGAACACCCAATCATCGACTGAAAATTCTAAGTCCCTTCGCCTCACATCTGTGTAAGACTTCTGGCGACTCTGAGCCGTCTTCAAACGCTCCTGTATTAACTTGACTTTCTCCATAGCCTGATAAACCAAATCTGGTCCTAACAACTCTGCTTCACCAACTTCGAACCAACCAATTGGTGATCTACACCTTCGCCCATACAGAGCTCCAAACGGTGCCATCCCAATGCTAGCATGATAATTGTTATTATAGGAAAACTCGAGGAGAGGCAAGTGATCATCCCAATTACCTTTGAAATCCAAGACGTATGCTCTCAACATATCCTCCAGGGTCTGAATAGTACGCTCTGCCTGGCCATCTATCTGCGGATGAAAAGCTGTGCTGAGGTTCACCTTGGTACCCAATCCTTTCTGAAAGGATTTCCGTGTTCGCCGTGAACCGAGCACCACGATCCGAAATAATGGACACCGGGGTCCCATGCAATCCGACAATTTCATTAACATACAAATTGGCATAATCTTCTCGCCGAATCCGTGGTCTTGATCGGTAAAAAGTGCGCCGACTTAGTAAGCCTGTCAACGATCACCCAAATAGAGTCATGTCTCCTAGCTGAACGAGGTAGACCTGATACAAAGTCCATGTTGATCATTTCCCATTTCCAGACCGGAATATCGATATTCTGAGCCAAGCCACCAGGCCTCTGGTGTTCAGCTTTTCACTTGCCGACAATTCGACACTTAGCTACAAAGTCTCGCTACATTCTTCTTCATATCATTCCACCAATAAATCTCCTTAAGATCATGGTACATCTTAGTAGAACCCGGGTGAATGGAATACCCGGAGTTATGAGCTTCGTCATGATTCGCCTTCCGAGCCCATCTACATCCGGAACACACAATCTACCTCGGTACCTCAAGGTACCATCATCTCCCCTTGTTCGAAAGCCGTCGTCTTCGCTTGTGAATCCCCTCTTTCAGCTCGCAACAAGTAGGATCATTAAACCGTTTCTCCTCGACTTCGACGACTAAAGAGAAAGAGCTCTATTCTAAACAACCACACCACCATCCCTGAGTCCAAAAGTCGAACTCCAAGATTGGCCAAACGGTGAACTTCCTTGTCATAACTCTCTTATCTACGTCCACGCGGGCTAAACTTCCCATGGAACGCCGACTAAGAGCATCAGCTACAACATTCGCTTTCCCCGATGATAAAGAATATCCACATCGTAATCCTTAAGCAATTCGAGCCATCTCCTTTGCCTAAGATTCAGCTCCCTTTGCTTGAAGATATATTTGTTTTTATGATCCGTGAAAATATCAACATGCACTCCATACAAATAATGACGCCATATCTTAAGTGCAAAAACTACAAATGCCAACTCTAGGTCATGAGTCGGATAATTCTTTTCGTGAACCTTGAGCTGACGAGATGCATAAGCTACAACCTTACCATGCTGCATTAAGACACATCCGAGACCAACTCCCGAAGCATCACAATAAACCACGAACCCTTCGGTTCCTTTTGGTAGCGTCAAAATTGGAGCAGAAGTCAATCTCTTCTTCAACTCCTCAAAGCTTCACTCACAAGCATCCGACCATTGGAACTTAACCTTCTTCTGGGTCAACTTAGTCAACGGAGAATAGAGGAAAATCCTTCAACGAAACGTCTATAATAGCCTGCTAGACCCAAGAAACTCCTTATATCAGAAACTGAAGTGGGTCTGGGCCAACTCCTTACCGCATCAATCTTCTGAGAATCAACTTTAACACCTTCTCCTGAGATCACATGGCCTAAGAATGCCACTGACTTAAGCCAAAACTCACACTTTGAGAATTTTGCAAAAAGTTCGCGATCTTTAAGAGTCCGCAACACTATTCCGAGATGTTCTCGTATGATCACCTCATTACGGAATACACTAAAATATCATCAATGAAGACAATGACGAATAAGTCGAGATAAGGCTTAAAGACCCCGTTCATAAGATCCATAAAAGAAATTTCGGCGCATTTGTCAACCCAAATGACATAACAAGAAATTCAAAATGGCCATAACGGTTCTCGAAAGCGGTCTTCGAATATCAACTTCCTTAACCTTTAATCGATGATAGCCGATCCGAGGTCAATCTTGGAATAATATCGGGCGCCCCGAAGTTGGTCAAATAAGTCATCTATTCTAGGAAGAGGGTACCCGTTCTTAATGGTGACCTTGTTCAACCGACGGTAGTCTATACACATACGTAAGGAACCATCCTTCTTTCGACAAATAAAACCGGCGCACCCCAAGGCGAAACATCGGGCTAATAAACCCCTTGTCAAGAAGATCTTTCAACCGGGCTTTTAACTCTTTTAACTCGCCGGGAGCCATTCATGGCGGAATAGATATCGGCCGAGTATCGGGAAGCAGATCAATTCCAAATTCAATCTCCCCGTCGTTAGGGACTCCCGGAAGATCTTCGGAAAGACCTCCGAAAATTCATTTACAACTCGGTACGGATTGAGAGTTGGAGTCCGGGCATCCGAATCCTTGACTCGAACTAGGTGATAGATATAACCCTTGGAAATCATTTTTCCGGCTTTTAGATAAGAAACAAATCTACCCCCGGGTACTACCGAATTACCCTCCCATTCTATGACCGGCTCATTAGAAACTCGAATCTTACAACTTTAGTTCTACAACATACCGTGGCATAACACGAAGCTAACCACCCATACCCATGATCACATCAAAGTCTACCATTTCTAATTCCGCTAAATCAGCCTATGGTTCTCATGGTGATAGACCAAAATTGGGCAACCCCTATAGATACGTCTAGCTATGATTGATTCCCCAACTGGGGTGGACACCTCAAAGGGTTCATACAATTTTTCAGGTTCAATACCAAACTTTTTAGCAACAAAAGGGGTTACATAAGATAAGGTGGATCCTGGGTCAATAAGGGCATATACTTCAAAAGTGAAAACTGTGAGTGTACCTGTGACAACATCGGCTCTAGCCTCTGTATCCTGACGACTCCGTCAATGCATACAAACGGCTCGACCACCGCCCGTATTGCGACCTTGTCGTGCCACGCCCCCGCCGGGGCCCGATCGTGACGAGGAGCCGCCGAATTTGTGGACCGTGCCACGTTACCTCCCGCACCTTGCCTATTTGACGGACAATGTTTCGAATGTGGCCCTTCCGGCCGCAACCATAGCACGCATCCGTACCCATACGACACTCACCCAAGTGTCTCTTGCTACACTTGTCGCAAGCCGGAATAGTATAGGCTGACTGACCCACACTAGCCTGAGAATAAGAACTCGATGATCTGAAGTTCTACTTCTTGTCATTTCGAAACTTAGGGACTGGGGCACTAGCTGTAAATGGAGCGGGTCCTGCTGACCTGTTCTTAAAGAACCGCCTACCTCCTCCCTGACTAAAGTTACCTGAAGATTTAGCCCTCTTGTTGAATTCCTTATCCTTTTGTTTCGCAGCTTCCTCTTCCTTCCGCTCAATTCATTACCTTGCACAAATGCCAAGATCTTAGAGATAGTCATCTTATCATTTTGAGCAAGCCTTGGCATCTCTATACAATTCGGTTTCAACCCCAAAGACAAATCTTCTAACCGTTGCCCTCATGTCGTGAACCATGTGAGGAGCATATCCGGATAACGAAATAAATTTGAGATAGTACTAACGGTCAAGTTACCCCCGCTCAACCTCTCAAATTCCATAGCTTTCGCTTCCCGACCTCGATAGGCATGAAGTAAGGAAAGCGTCAACGAACTCGTCCCAAGTAGCAGATGACGCATCCTCCCCTCGAGATTGTTCCCATGTCTCATACCAAATACGAGCAACATCCCGCAGCCGAAAAGCACCAAACTCGCCGCCTCTCGTCTCGGACATGCATAATACGAAACACTTTCTCGTAGTCCATCAATATAGTTCTCGCGGATCCTCCCACCCTTCGTCCCCGTGAAAGTTGGAGGTTTCATCCGTAGGAATTCCCGAGTTCTTGAACCTGCTTGGCCCGCCACCAGCACCGAGCTAGGGGGCCGATTCTTGTCGCCGCTCCCGGTTGGCAACAATCCGAGTGTTGCTACCGGATGGCTCCTCTAACGTCCATGTCCGAAGTGTTAGGAGGTGTAGCCGCAGGAGCAACGGGACCGTTGTCCGAGTCGGAACGGTCTCTTCGCGAGTTGCTTCCGCATCCCCCTTGGCCGGTAGCCGTAGCCTTTCTCGGTGTACTTTTTTCGCAGTATTTTCTTCGAAAATACGTACACGCACGAATTAGAAAGGCATCCTAAAAGTACCGCTCTAATCGCACGATCTAGAATATGAAAGAAGCGAGACAATCCCGAATGTCTTCGTGGTCAACTATTTATATGTACGGGCCCTCACACATATAAAAGTTGACCCCACCGGACACGGTTTCATAGACTCCCTAAAGACACTTGAACCTAGGCTCGATACCAAGTTTTGTCACGCCCCGAACCATGGCTCGGGCGAAACACGCACTCGGTGCCATATCCGCATGTGACCGAGCGAACCACATGGCTTGCCGAATCATCACGAGGCATACATGAGCGGAAAATATAGCATGAACGTGACGAGCTTTTATAAAACATGAGATGTCATAATAATTTAATGAAATACTTGTTTAAATCATGATGCGAAATAACATAAGTCGAGCCAAAGATGGCTAAACACCTCGCATGTCTAACATAACTAAACCGACTAGTCTATGAAACCTCTAATCGTGAATCCCGACCGGAAAACATACTTGCCGGGACAAGGCCCCCAAAGATACCTTTAGTTGCAAAACTAATTAAAGAATGACAATGTCTAAACCCCGAATGAGACGGGCTCACCAATAAGCCGGTACGTGCATCCCACCGAGCGCAGGCGTCGTCCCGTAAATCCGTACCGCATCGTGAAATGCAGCCCCCGGCGATAAAGGGGACGCAAAGACATCAATGTACCGGTATGTAAAGCAACCGAAAGAAATAACATGGGACATGATAATAACATAACGAGACCGAGCAAACATGATCCCGAGCATGAGTACATATACATATATAACACGTGTAAAGTATCGTGAGTAGGAGAGAAAATATAACCGACAACATGGTCCGGTACTTGCGTCCTACCAATTAACACTCATACCTTGCCGTGGACATGAGATTTAATAATATTATGAAAGGATCCAATATTATGAGAGATCGTCCTAAGTACGGGTGGAACAATCCTCATCCTACGGTGGTTACGTAGTTTCAAAGCCGTTTGAAGCCTTCGTAATTAATGCAACTCCCAAAAACATGAACATGTAAAATAAGTGGCACTTGCCGCCCATGGTTTTCATGAATATAACTTGCTTGTACATGGATATCATGAAATAACTTGTAAACGTGGTTTCATGAAATAACTTGTATTTAGCATTTGGTATCTTGTATCATAGCATGAAAGTAATTATATAATATAGTTGCATGAAAACTTGTAGACATGTAGGATATTCATGAAATAATCATTTTAGCTAAAACATGCATGCAAGAACCCATGGAATACAAGATATGGGTTTCATGGATTACGGACTGATTCTCAATAATCATAAAGAAATATTAAGAACTCAATGATGGAATTACAACAATTCATACGTAATATAATCATGGACATGGACCTAGGGTTATCATGAGCATGGTATAGAAAACCCTAGTTTTAGTATAGAATCATAATTTATGGATTTGAGGCGTGGGGAAGAACAATGATGTTCCCACACGTAGATAGTAACTCTACATACCTTAGTCGCTCCAAAACTTGAATTAAAGACTTGAGCTTTGAAGAAGATTCCCAAAATCTTGAATTCTTGAACCTTGAGATGGGTTTTCTTGAAAACCCTAGTTTTTGAATGATAATTTCTTGTTTAGATTATAAGGATAGGTGTTAGAATTGATTTGGAATAATTAGAGTAGGCTTACCTTGTGTTCTTGATGATAGAGAGGGTAGAAGTCGTTCTAGGGCTTGAAGGAATGAAAATAATGATTAGAACTGATATGGACGAATATATACCGTTCGGAAAAATTAGATTTTCGACCCAACAGTGCTGGTCGTTGAAATACGGGCCGTAATTTTGAAATACGGTCCGTATTTTGACATATGGATCGCACCGCGTCTCTTCGCAAATGGCCATAACTTTTTGCACATATGTCCGTTTGACCCCATAATATACCGTTGAAAGGTATTTCAATGCTCTACAACTTTCATCAAGGAAGTTTTCCAAATTCCAAATAAATTTTGAAATACGTGTCATAAAACGAAATACGGTCCGTATTTAACCATAAATGTGACATCAAAATGTCAAATTCCGTAATGTTCGTAAATTCTTGGTTTAATATAACATCCACAGTTTTCGAATTTTAACGGGCGTAAATTGAATACGACCGTATCTTAATAATAAACCACCATATCATAACCGAACGAAAATCTCAATTATTTTTCTAAGTCTAGGATCGTGACTAAGATTAAAGTACGAGGTGAACATTTCACTCACAAACCCCCGAGACGTATTTAATCGAAAAGGCGTTCGCTTTTTTAAAAACCAAACTAACCCTGCACTAGCTCCGCCTCGTGGGAAGAACAACAGTTAAGGATTCAGAGGCTGTTTCTCGATTTCTTTCTTCAAATTGCTAACTTTAATGCCACATAGACAAAAGCTAAGGTAAGCTCCATTAAGCTGCTTCCTTCATTTTACTCTTATTTGTTGGCTTCTTGTCATGCCTTCGTCCCTTTTTTTTTTTAAATTTATTTTCTTCTTTTGTAACTTCAACGCTTTTCAACATTTCTTCAAATCTCTTGCATCTTTACACCGCTTTATTCCTAAGACAGAAAATATATATTAAGACAACATTTACAATTAATACTCAAAAGACAATAATTAAAAGTACTAAAATGAAGAACAATCAATAAATATATGCGATTTTAGGCCGAACATCACTTATGATTGAGAATTGAGAAGTTTGATGATCCTTATCTTAAACAAAAGAAATTCCTAATCAGAACGCCACTTAAGCTCTAGAACAACTATCCATTCATTTTTAATTTAAAAATGGTGCATGCATCAATCAATGAATTGGACCTTTCACATTGCATTATTGAAACTTTGAGAAGCTATTGCCCAATTGAAAACGAAGTTTTTGAATGGATTGCCCTTCAAACTCATTGATCTTTAATTTTTGTCCCTAACTGTGGCTCCTAATTTTCGTCACGTTATGAATGAAAATATCCAAACTTAATTGGCCGCTAAATTCTATGATATATATTTCCATAATCAATCTTTGTTTCTACGTAAGTTTATATAAATTATCTGGCATACATTTTTTATCCTTTTTTGTGCCCATTTTGAGTTTTGAGAATTTTATCGTGTTCAATATAATTTGTGGGAACGAATTAAACTTATGGCGCGTGAAAAAATGGTGAAGGACAAATTTGAAAGGCAAAACTTAAAAGTTAAAACCATCTCGAAATAGCTTAAAAACTGAAGGCCCAGTGTGTGAACACCAATAGCTTTAGCTTTACAAGTGTACACAGCTTATTGATCATTCAACTAAGTCAAGAAATCGTCAATATAAATTGGAATAATATAATTAGTATATCCGTTTTATTCTATCAGAATTATTTTCATTCCAACACTCAATAAAAGATGATCTAGAAAAGAAAGCATCAAATCTAAAAAGTATAACACAAGATTCGAACGATTTTTTTTTTACGAAGAAACATGAATATTTTATTAATAAACCATGCAAATACAATTCTGGTTATTCCCTTAATTCTTCTCTAATTTTTCTTAATTGAGTACGCAGAAGATATTTAACGCCGGATGACGGGTACGGCATGTATTTGATTGTCAAAAACGGCTTGCCCAAGATGTATTTTGAATTGAAAGACAATATTTATGTCTTGATCTCTTGCGAATACCTATGAGTTTGTAGGATATTCGAGATGTGTTTTGATCTCTTTGTGAATATCCAAATGTTTATAGGATATTCAAGATAGATTCATACGATTCAATTAAACAATAACAACAATTAAGGCCTACTCCAAAATTCCGAATATATCATTTTTATGGATTTTTGCTTGTATTAAGTTCTTGGCACACAGAATCAGAGTCATAATCTAATGTGAGTAATTCAAAACGTTGTGATTTTAAATAGATGTATACTTTCAAAATTTCTTTTTATATATGTCTAAACAATTTAAGCCGAAAAGGATTGATTCAATTGAACCTGTAAATACGTTGTATTACTTGTATATGTGTACCAACTAGCACATCAATGCGATTACAGTTACGCGTATATAATTATTTAATACTTACTTGACACTCTTTTCTTAATAGTCTGTTAAAAAAACATACTTGATTATTTTCTATATTTAAAAATAATTTAAAGTTAAATTGTCCATTTGCTCTTAATATTATTATTTTAGACAGGAGATGAAGTCCGCCTTTTGAAAAGGAATCTTGATGCGATTTTAAATTTTGCAGTAAAAACTTAATAATTTATAAAAATAATAGGTCTGAACTCATAATTTTAAAAAGAGAAAAGGTAGCAAATATACCCCTCAACTTTGCGAATTAAGCAAAATATATCTCCTCTAGCCCCATATATATATACCGCAAAGGCAAACACGCAAATATATCATTTTTAAGGATTTTTTTTTTAAATTTCATTTAGCTTATGTTTTAATTTTAAAAATGTCATGTGATTTTAAAAAAAAGTCTACCCATTGTTTTAGTAGACATACTTTTTAAAGCCACGTGGTAATTTTTTTTCTTGTGGATTAGGTCTGATTCGTTTAAAAAATGAATAATCTTATTTTTTTAACTCACATAGATATTTTTTAAAAGGAATCAGACCCGATCCACTAGGAAAACAATTACTTTTTATAATTAGAAATTACTATTATATATAAGCGTCAATCCCAAAGAGTTGTCGTCTGCACATACTATTTGACCCTGTGAAATTGCTCCACATGGATACTACTTTTTCTTTTTGTTTTCTCATTTTTCCATCATTGATTTATTTAATACAATTTACCTAGGCTTTTCTAAAAGGTGTAACTTTTTCTGAAGTTCTTCTTATCTCTTACTCCAACCGTTTCAATTTATATGGCATAATTTTTTTAATTTGTAAAAAAGAAATATCATCTGTTTATAATTAGAAATTACTATTATATACAAGCGTCAATTCAAAAGAGTTGTCATCCTCACATACTATTTGACCCTATGTAATTGCTCCACATGGATGCTGCTTTTTACTTATGTTTTCTCAGTTTTCCATCATTGATTTATTTAACCCAATTTACCTGAGACTCTATAAAAGAGGTAACTTTTCGTCAAGTTCTTC
Source organism: Lycium ferocissimum (assembly GCF_029784015.1). Taxonomy (NCBI): domain Eukaryota; kingdom Viridiplantae; phylum Streptophyta; class Magnoliopsida; order Solanales; family Solanaceae; genus Lycium; species Lycium ferocissimum. The sequence continues at coordinate 45,175,453 of NC_081345.1, read as the reverse complement.
TTACCTCAAACTCCATGTGTTTCAATTTATGTGGCATAATTTTCTTTTTTAATCTGTCAAAAAGAAATGTCACCTTTTTATAATTAAAAATAACTTAACTTTAAATTTTTCCTTTTGCCCTTAATGAAATAATTTATAGATACACAAATATCTAAAGCTTATTTAGACCACATTCTTAAACTTTATGTCAAGTCAAACGTATCACATAAATTAGACGGAGGAAATATTAGAGAAACATATATTTCAATAATCACTTTGAAACAGTTAAAACTACCTTGAATTGTAGTGATTGTAGGATGTCATATTTTATTTGTATTGAATCATGGGATTCTCGTGTAATTAATCTTTTTTCCTAGTTAATTTTTTAAAACTGCATAAGAAGATTTTGTGAAGAATTATATCCACAAGACTTACCTACTAGAAATGATTAATGTATCATTAGATTAAATTAATTATGCAGTAGAAAAACGTGACACAAGTTACTATATTTTTGTTATTTAAAATTACTATTTTTGTACCATGAGTTTGGATTCGGGCTTAACACTGGCCTCATGAAACTAGTTGATTTATAAGTCTATAATTTTTTTTCAACATGCAATTTGAAACTATAAACTGGCATATTTCCGCATTGGCTTGTGATTACTCCTTTAACTCCACCTCTAGATTTTAAGAGTTTAATTATCGTTCAGTAGATTTTTAGTTTTTCATTTTAACTCAAATTGCTGCAATCTGCAGAAGTGGATTGATAGATTCACATGCTAAGGAATTTGATATTTCGTTTGAATATCAAGTTATTAGTCTTTGGAACCTTCTTTAGTTTTGAAAAATTTCGGGAGGAGGTTTATATTTAAAAATACCCTAGTAAGGTGACAAATGAGGGTAGTTTTGAAATATTATAAATAGTTTATCATTTAAATTAGTTTTGTTACAAAAATATATAAATAAGGGGGGTGAACGTAATATTTCGAATCACAAGGGAGGTGAGTGTTATAAGTCAGAGGGGAGGTCTCTGAAATTAATCCTAAAAACAATTTAAGGTTAAATTTTCCATTTGCTCTTAATATTATTATTTTACAACTAGGAGTTGGTGAGGTCTACCTTTATTCATCCGAATTAAGACTTTGATCGCAAATAAATTTACGCGACAAAAATTTAATAACACAAAAAAATTATAGGTCTGAACTCATAATTTTAAAAATATAATGAATTCAGAGTTTGAACTCATAAGGTTTAAATTATGAATCCACCTCTACTTACAACCACAAAAACGTCATGGCTCATGACTATTTAAAACAACAAATTTCAAAAATCTCTATTCCTTTTTAAACTTCGTACTAAATACACTTACATAAACTAATGACGAGATTAGTATTGACCCATATATTTTTTTTGTAAATCAATTTCCTCCATCTCTATTTCTAGAGTTGGAAGCATTTTATATATTTATATATATATATATATAAAGAAACATACAGAATATATGAGGACTATACAGAAACAAGCTTCATTCTATCGAATAAGTAGAATTTCTCGATAAGCTCTCAAAAAATTATAGGCACTGACAAGAACGAATATTCCTCTTCTAGCTAACTAATTTGGTACATCAAGGAACATAAAAAGTGTAAGCTCTATACATTTTCCTCTCTAGACAGAAAGAATTCTTGGATGCTCGACTTCAACGTGTTGCTACTAACTTATCACTCCTTCGGTCTTAATTCATGTGACACGATTTGAATTTCGATAGTTAAGCTTTTATTTTGTATGTGAATTTGAATATAAAATTTTTAAGTTTTTTGAAAAATAATTTACTATTTAGAAACTACATAAAAAATACAATAAATCATAATTATTCACAATTTATAATATTTAAAGCCTGACATCAACAAATCACAATTAAATATTTTTAAAATAAAGTAAAGGCACATAAATAAATCGACGGATATGTGACAAAAATATACACGGCATGTCACATCACGTCTCACAGCACAAAGTCCAATTGAAACATGCCATCAATATTCCTTTTGACGTACTTTCATGTGGAATTTTATATTTCGTGTGGAATATCCATGAATTAAATTAAACTTTTATATACGACTCTGGACTTTCATGGTCCATTTCATGCCATACTTTAGTATTATTAAATATTACTCCGTCCTTTCTAATTTAAGTGTTTTGTTTTTTTTATGTGTCCCAAAAAGAGTATCTATTTTTATATTTAATAATTTAACAATTAAATTATTCTACATGATTAATTCACAAGATTCAAAGAACATTTTATTATATTACACATATTTTTAATTTAGGATCACAAGATTCAAATATCTCTCTATATTTTTTGAATTTTATGCCTAGTTAAACTAAGATACTTAAATTGAGACGGAAGAAGTATTTTTTATCTTGTCAACGTAATCACGTAAAATCGTGGCACAAGAATTTAATTTCTTACTACAAGCTCTCTCAGTGACTCTGTCTTAACTGAAAATTTTTAGTAGTATTATTCTTGCCGTTTCGCTAAATAGAAAAAGTTATCAATCATCGTTCAAAAGAATTTTTGGATGCATTAAAAAAAAAAACAGTTACGTTTGAACCAGCTCACACAGTACTTAAAAAAAGAATTTTTCAAAAGTTTGTTGCATTGCAATTGGAGGAAGAGTTTTTAAATTTCAGTGATAATTGAAAAGCTACTTCAACTGTGGCTTTTTTTGCTTTAAAATGTGATGTCTTTTCGGTGTCTCAAAAAATTAATATGTTCGGTTAAGTAGTTTTCTTTTTCGAAAAAATATGTCAAGACTTTTTTAAGACAATCGTCAATTTACTTGAGATTAGGCTCAAGTATGTGATCAGAAAATACTGAGTTGGAAAACATTTTAGGTAGAGATGGGTTCAAAATTTAAAATTTCTTAACGTCGAATTCATTGTACTTTTAAAATTATAAAATGATATTTAATATTTATTAAAGTTTTAGAAATTTTCGTATATAAATTAATGTTGCGCGTTGAAAATATTAGCCGGCGATGTGTACATTTTGGCAACAAAAAGGTCCCTACCAAAAGCAAAAATAGAAATCTTTCTGAAAAGGTCGAGTATCAATATGAATTGATAATATTCATAATTCATGTATCACTTTCGCGTTATCTTGAATATTAATAGAAATAAATAAAATAAGATAAAATAAAATAAAGAAGCAACATCTATAAGATAAGATGCTAAAAAAAAATGTCCATGTCAATTGTTTTTCGTTCCTTATTTGAATTGGCAACGTGTACCAGTGGATATGTATTATCCTTGTAGAGTGTAAATTGACTGTTGTTGATAATAAATAATAGAGGACTTAGGAGTAATAGTTTCCACCAGCAAGCATTTGGTCAAACTTTCAATTTCTTGATGTCGGCAAAATAAATTGTCTATTGAAATTTTTCTTTATGAGTTTATGTTAAGTGATTAATGGTGTAAAGAATTTTTATACGATCAAATTAAAATTGATTTATAACAAGAAATAACTTTGTTTTTCTGATTTTTCAGTTGATGTTCGATACTCGTAAAAGCAAGCGCAAATATGCATATAGTATATTAGTTGTCAACAAAACATATCCTCTATAAAATTAACTTACCGGCAGGAAGGTCCTTAAGTTCGAGAAAGCCGACTAAACGACTATTCCAGAACCGATTCTTGTTGTAGATTCTAGAGCTCTTGACTGGTACCGGACTTTAAAAAGTTCTCTTCAAACGAGTGATCTTTTTATTTATGAAAAATTATCAGATCATGTTCAAACTTCTATAAGATAAGTAAAAGCTAGACAATAGTCTAATATTTCATCTATAAGGTTGAGTAATATATGAAAACACTAGAATCAGCCTAATGCCGTCCAGGAGGATAATTTTTTAAAACTATATTTACATAATTTTTAGAAATAGGAAAAAATCTAAAAGGTAACCTAAAAAAAGATATTTCGTAAATCAGTCCTAGAAAATGTTGAAACCAGTCCACGCCTGATATTTGGGCTATCTGCTGACCCAGTAACTTTTTTTGGGCCAATTATGGGCTTTCTTTTGCTGGATAGTTTCAGCCGGGTTCTTGGGCTGATCCAACAGCCCAGTTGCTATGTATTAGCTAAGGGGTCATTTGCACGATTCTCCTTCAAAGGCACTGGTCTTTAACTTTTGTCCCGCAAATTGTTGGTCTTTAATTTTTAGCCTTTTTCTAATATTCCGAGATTCTAGGTTCGAACCCCAGCTCAGTATAAAATAAAATAAAAAAATAAAAAAGAATCGGAAGGCAGAGGTTTGTAGCAAAATTAGACCTATGCGGGCAAAAGTTAAGCCTTAAGGCAGAGGTTTGCCTTAAGTCAAACTTTTATCCAAAATTAGGCCTTAAGACAAAACTCCGTCTTAAGGCCTAACTTTTGCCCAAACCATGTCTTGCGATTTTTTTTAAAAAAAAATTTATTGAACGGAAGACGAACCCGAAATCCATGAGTTTTTAGGCGAAGGACAAAAATTAAAGACCAACAATTAAGGGACAAAAATTAAAGACTAGTGCCTTTGAAGGACATTCCGCACAAAAAAATGTTAGCTAAGAGTGTTATGGGACTACTTATCACACGATGAGGATGCAGATAAAACAAACCAGGGATAAAATCAAATTCTCAGCCATAAAATCAGGAACAAAGTTGATCATTTTATTCAAGAGTGTATTTGGTATGATAGAATTTGTTATTTTAAAATATATTTTTTTGAAAAATATTTCCTTGAAGAATATTATTGGCATATGCTTGGATAAAGGAAAATATTTTTCAAAAAATAATATAGATAATAAATTTAGGAAGCAATTTTTGATTAATTAGTGTAATAATGTCTAAATGTTAGTTAAAACAATAATACGACGTCAAGAATTAGGATATTTGTGAAAGAAATGTGTTTTCCTTGGCAAACAAATATTAAAAAATAACTTATTTTTGAAAAAAAACAATACATTTCCCTTCGTACCAAATAAAGTAAAAACTAAGACGCATTTTGTATTTACACAAAATCCAACCCATATATCTTTCACAGTCACTTCTATTTATATGATAAGATTAAATTATTTGGGTAAATAACACAATCGAGTAAGTATTTATCTACCAATCTGGAAATGTGATTTCTTGTCCTTTTACAATTTGAATAGATAAATTTCTCGCCCAAACCTAAAAAAAGTTTATAAAGAGCCTAACAGCTTGTTTGGATGGTTGTTACCTATTGTATTGTACTGTGTTACTTAAATTTTAATGTATCGTATCGTTAAATTCATCGTTACGTAACGACGAAAAATCTCATTTTATATAACGACCGATTTGATATTATCGTGTCGTTACCTTTTTTTTTTCTTCTCATTTTTACTATTTAATAATTCTATTTTATCATTTACCATACCTTTTTATGGTAACTCTATTCCGTATCCTACTTTTTTTTTTTTTTTTTTTATCCTTCAAATCGTTGATGTGTGAGATTATGTAATGATGAGAAACGATACAATCTATCCAAACATTATGTTAATCAAATCAATATAATACAACACATTACAATACAGTATTATACATCATGAAACAATATATAACAATCATCCAAACAAAGTATACATCATTTTTCTGAAGAAACAATATATAACAATCATCCAAACAAAGTGTAAGACATTTCCTTTTCAAAATTTCTGAAGACTGAGAGAAATATAGCCATATATTATGGAATACCTCACACACCATAATATTCTAGTAAAAAGCAAGTATGGCTGTAGTAGATTTAGCAGCCCCATTAGCAATGAATGGAGTTGTGAAAATGGCCACAAATTCACAAGCATACTTAAAAGGCCTATGTCGCCATTTCTACAAACAGTGTTGGGTTTCCATTTCTAAACCTCAACAACTTATCGTCATGGCCCCTTCAGGCAAGCACCCATATAACATCTTATCTTTAATTTACTGGGTTCGAAATTTATTATCTGTACTTATTTTACACTTCCCGTTTCAATTTAAATGTTTTAATTTGACTAGACACAAAATTTAAAAAATAAAGATTTTGAATCTTCTCGTCCTAAATTAAAGATGTGTGTGTACTCCCTCCATCCCGATTTAAGTGTCTAACTTTACTTTTTGGCTTGTCCCAAAAAAAATATCTCTTTTTATATTTAATAATTTTTCTAATTCCAACATTCTACCCGCAAATTTAAGACCACAAGATTTAAAGGACTACACATATATTTAATTTAAGACCACAAAATTCAAAAGTTTCCCGTTGTTTCTTAAACTCCGTGCCCAATCAAACTAAAACATTTAAATTGGAATGGAGGGAGTATAATGTACTAAAATGTCCTTTTGAATCTTGTGGTCTTAAACTTGCATGTATGATGTTTGAATTATCAAATTACTAAATATAGAAAGATGCACTGTTTTTGCGACCGACAAAAGAAAAGAAAGTAAAACACTTAAATTAAGAGGAAGGAATACTAATTTAGTGAGGGTTCGAAGCAAAATATATAGAGGCGGATGTGCTTTCATTTAACCCAATACTTTCGAGGCTGAGTATGAATTTATGTGTAACAATTATTAAATTGGCAACAAATTGTATACCACAACTTTATTTGGTAAAGAATAGTATGCCACAATTTTAAAAATACAACGGCTTCAATGTTAAAAACTTTAAAGGTTGACCACATAGAATTTAAATTCTAAATTCGCCTTTGAAGTTAATGGGTTCTGACGAATCCATTTGTTATTAGCTAGATCCACCCTTGGTCTTAGTTTGTGGATAATAACTTTCCTAAAGTCACCCAAGAGTTTAAATCACAAGATTCAAAGAACATTTTATTACATTACATACATCTTTAATTTAGTATCACAAAATTCAAATGTCTCTCTATATTTCTTGAATTTTATGCCGAGTCAAACTACAACACTTAAATTGGGACGGAGGGAGTATTTTTTATCTTGTCAACGTAATCACGTAAAATCGTGGCACAACAATTTAATTTCTTACTACAAGCTCTCTCAGTGACTCTGTCTCAACTGAAATTTTTTAGTAGTATTCTTCTTGTCGTTTCGTTAAATAGGAAAAGTTATCAATCATCGTTCAACCTTTGGATGCATTTACAAAAAAAAAAAAAAAAAAACAGTTACCTTTGAACCAGCTCAACAGTACTTAAAAAAAAAAAAAAAATCTAAAGTTTGTTGCATTGCAATTGGAGGAAAAGTTTTTAAATTTCAGTGATAATTGAAAAGCTAATTCAACTGTGGCTCTTTTTGCTTTAAAATGTGATGTCTTTTCGGTTTCTGGAAAAACTAATATGTTTGGTTAAGTAGTTTCCTTTTTCAAAAAAATATGTCAAGACTTTTTTAAGACAATCACCAATTTACTTGAGATTAGGCACAAGTATGTGATCAGAAAATACTGAGTTGGAAAACATTTTAGGTAGAAATGGGTTCAAAATTTAAAATTTCTTAGCGTCGAATTCATTGCACTTTTAAAATTATAAAATGGTATTTAATATTTATTAAAGTTTTTGGAAATTTTTCATATATAAATTAATGTTGCGCGTTGAAAATATTAGCTGGCGATGTGTACATTTTGGCAACAAAAAGGTCCCTACCAAAAGCAAAAATAGAAATCTTTCTGAAAAGGTCGACTATCAATATGAATTGATAATATTCATAATTCATGTATCACTTTCGCGTTATTTTGAATATTAATAGACATAAATAAAATAAAGAGCCAAAGTCTCTATAAGATAAGATGCTAAAAAAACTGTCCATGTCAATTGTTTTTCGTTCCTTATTTGAATTGGCAACGTCTACCAGTGGATATGTATCATCCTTGTAGAGTGTAAATTGATTGTTGTTGATAGTAAATAACGGAAAAGGCTCAAATATGCCATCCAACTATTATCGGAAATGGTTCATTTATCAATTTTTCATTAATGTCGATAGTTTGGGCTCCATTTATCTTAAAAATTTTATTTTAATTGAACTATGAAATATTTGAATTACATTTATCCACCGAATAACGATATAGGAAATGGCTTTCATTTATCACTCCATCAATAGTTTGACTCATTTATCTATGTAGGGATCTAGTAGGGTTGTTGGTTGGCTACGAAGAATTTGAAAACGAATCATATGTATTTGTGATAGGGTTTGAATTTTTCTATATATTTGTGTATTTTGTAATCCCTCCCACATTTCCCCATATATTTATGTTTTTTGTTCCCCCATCAAATATGTAATAAAATAATTTAAAAAAAAAAAACTCATTTATGCCATCTTCCGTTACCAAAATGACTCATCTACATGTCATTTTTCATTAACGTCATTTATGATACTATTGATATGACACGTGTTTGTTTTGTCAATCCGATTAAAGGTCTACGTCGTTTAATTAAATCAACAAATTTTAAATATCAAATTAATAAAAAATCGATCCATACACCTTACCCACCACAACCATAATATTAAAAAGGGTATAGCTGCAAATGGTAGGAAAGGTAGTCATTTGAGAAATTTTACCTTAATTAAACCAACCAAATTTTTACTAAATTAATAAAAAATGATACACGTGTCATATATGATATTGTAAAACTAGCTTTAATGAAATATGGCATGGATGAGTCATTTTGATAACAGACGATGACATAAATGAGTCAAACTATTGATGAGTGGCATAAATGACTCATTTCTTATAGTTCGATGGCATAAATGAGCGATTTTCTATAATTCGATGGCATATTTGAGCCTTTTCCGAATAAATAATTTAGGACTTAGGAGTAATACTTTCCCCAGCAAGCATTTGGTCAAACTTTCAATTTCTTGATGTCGGTTAAATAAATTGTCTATTGAAATTTTCCTTTATGAGTTTATGTTACATGATTGACGGTATAAAAGAATTTTTATACGATCAAATTAAAATTGATATATAATAAGAAATAACTTTGTTGTTTTGATTTTTCAGCTGATGTTCGATCAGGGGCGGATACAGTAAAAGGCCAGAGTGTTCGGGCCAGGTGTTCACTCGAACACCCTAGACAAAAAATTATAGTGTATATTTAAGGTAAATTTTTTGTATTCACCCTGAACATATATTATAATGTTATTTTTCGAACACTCTGAGTGAAAATCCTGAATCCGCCACTGTGTTCGATACCCGTAAAAGCAAGAAAATATGCATCTATTGTATTAGTTGTCAACAAAACATATCCTCTATAAAATTAACTTACCGGCAGGAAGGTCCTTAAGAACGAAAAAGCCGACTAAACGACTATTCCATAATCGACTCTTGTTCTAGAGTCGAGAGCTCTTGATCGGTACCGGGCTTTAAAAGAGTTCTCTTAAAAACGAGTGATCTTTTTATTTATGAAAAATTATTAGACCACGTTCACACTTCTATAAGATAAGTAAAAGCTAGACAATAGTCTAATATTTCATCTGTAAGGTTGAGTAATATATGAGCAAACACTAGACCGGAGTCTAATGCCGTCCAGGAGGATAATTTTTTAAAACTATATCTGCATAGTTTTTAGAAATAGGAAAAAAATCTAAAAGGTAACGTAAAAAAAAGATATTTCGTAAATCAGTCCTAGAAAATGTTGAAACCAGTCCACGCCTGAAATTTGGGCTATCTGCTGACCCACTAACTTTTTTTTTTTAAAACAACTATAAAAGGCTACAAAATCATTTCTCCCCAAATTGTAAACTATTTTTGTTTATAGAAGACTACAAAACCAGTTCTCCCCAAACTACAAAAGATTTATAAAAGGCTACAAAACCATTTCTCGCCCAAACCTAAAAAAAGTTTATAAAGAGCCTAACAGCTTGTTTGGATGGTTGTTACCTATTGTATTGTCTTTTTTAGTGTTAAACACCAACAATTTGAGGGAATTTTAATGTATCGTATCGTTAAATTCATCGCTACGTAACGATGAAAAATCCCATTTTATATAACGACCGATTTAATGTTATCGCGTCATTACCTTTTTTTCCTTCTCATTTTTACTTGGATTTAATAATTATATTTTATCATTTACCAATACGTTTTTATGTCTAAAAGGCTACAAAATCATTTCTCCCCAAATCCTAAACTTTTTTTTTTTTTAGGTTTATCTTTCAAATACAAAAGATGTGTGAGATTATGTAATAATGAGAAACGATCTGATCGATACAATTCAAACATTATGTTAATCAAATCAATACAATACAACACATTACAATACAGTATTATACATCATGAAACAATATATAACAATCATCCAAACAAAGTGTAAGACATTTCCTTTTCATTTTTCTGAAGACTGAGAGAAATATAGCCATACATTATGAAATACATCACACACCATAGTATTCTACTAGCAGAAAACAAATATGGCTATAGTAGCTTTAGCAGCCCCATTGGCAATGAATGGAGTTGTGAAAATGGCCACAAATTCACAAGCATACTTAAAAGGCCTATGTTGCCATTTCTACAAACAGTGTTGGGTTTCCATTCCTAAATCTCAACAACTTATCGTCATGGCCCCTTCAGGCAAGCACCCATATAACATCTTATCTTTAATTTACTGAGCTTGAAATTTATTATCTGTACTTATTTACACTCCGCCGACTCAATTTAAGTGTCTTAGTTTGAGTAGACACAAAATTAAAAAAATAAAGATAGACTTTTGAATATTTTTATCCTAAATTAAAGATGTGTACTCCCTCCTTCCCGATTTAAGTGTCTAACTTTTTCTACCTGGTAAATTTAAGATCACAAGACTTAAAAGACTAAACACATCTTTAATCTAAGACCACAGAATTCAAAAGTTTTCCGTTATTTCTTAAACTCTGTACTCAATCAAACTAAAACATTTAAATTGGAATGGAGGGAGTATAATATACTAAAATGTCCTTTTGAATCTTATGGTCTTAAACTTGTCACGTATGATGTTTGAATTATCAACTTACTAAATATAGAAAGATACACTGTTTTTGGGACAAACCAAAAAAAGAAAGTAAACACTTCAATTGAGAGGAGGAAGTACTAAATCCTAGATTCGCCTCTGAAGCTAATGGGTTCTGAAGAATCCATTTGTTGTTAGCTAGATCCACCCTTGGTCTTAGTTTGTGGATAGTAACTTTCCTAAAGTCACACAAGTGTGTGGCATAGTGATCAATGAAATGGATTACCCGTAGAATTAGTTGAAGTGTGTGCAAACTGGCTCAGATACCACAGTTATCAAAAAATTTGGTTTGGTGAAAATAGTGACTAATTTAAAAACTTTTCCTATGTAACTCTACTAAATCTTGATCTTTTTTTCTGTTATCTTCTTTGAGTTCTGTGTGTTTTTTGGGTTGTTTGATTAGGGGTGCTAAAGGAAAGAATGGTGGAAGAGGATATGTATGTGTTGGCTCAAATGAGTCTGTGTTATCTGCAGCATCGACCAAACGTTACGTGCATAAGTCCCCAAGTGTTTTGATTGTGCTCCTTTGTTTTTAAAGGTAAAATTGGTCCTATTCGTAATTCCAGTGGTGCTTTAAGCAGCATGCAAAATGTCAAGATGTCTGCAAAAGCGGGTGGTCCTGCTTCAAACGGTGACATTGAGCCATTAAGGGTAAGCATTTGAAAATTTTGACCATTCTCTAGGTTTTGAAATTTATAGATTTTGATTTTCTTCATTTGTATTATTTTAGTATTCTAGTATTGCTTATTCTTAGTTTTCTGTTACTGCTTGTTGTCTCTTCTGTTTCAGTCTTCTTACTATCCTGTTGTGTTACTGCGTATGTTTTCATAATTGTTGTGTTTTGCTTTACTCGAGCCAAGGGTCCATCGGTAACAGCCTCTCTATCTGCCAAGATAGGGGTAAAGTCTGTGTACACTCTATCCTCCCCAGACCCCACTTGTGGGATTACACTGGGTATGTTGTTGTTGTTGATTTAAGTTACATACACATATAATTAAGTGCTGCATGCCTGCGTGGTGATTTCTATGGTTTGATGCAGCGGTGCGTCATATTGGATATTGAAGGAACCACAACGCCCATATCATTTGTTACAGATGTTCTTTTTCCTTATGCGCGTGATAATGTGGGGAGACATTTGGATGCAACATATGATTCAGCAGAAACCCAGGAGGATATTAAGCTACTAAGAGCTCAAGTAAGCTAACTTTCTGAGAAAATTGCTCTGAGAGGAGATTTCATGATAGGTTGTTCTTTGTTTGCACCCCGTACCTCTTCTCTATGGTCATGATTCATTACATATATTATTGCATGCCACGAAATCAGTACCATCCATTTGAATTTCCCACTAGCAAGAAAATAAATGATTTTCTTAAGTACTAACTAGCACATCATCATGCATTTTACACTCACAACAGCACACTGTTATCCATATTCTGACAATAAAACTATGCTGAATGTGCTTTGCTTTTCTGAATTCAATTACACAAGAGAGAGAAATGATGAAAGTGTATTTTTCAACTCATTTGGGTTGCAGACGGGTTGGATAAGGAGGGCATTGAGGAAGGAGTGGTGCTTCTACTGATGAACTTCAATATTTTTAAGATTAGGAATTTGGTTCCTTGGATACGAGGAAGCATTGGACTTGGGTTCAAGTTTTCTTTTTACACGACAATACACATAAAACTAAGATATGAAAACTAAAGCTGAATAAATTTAGAACCCCACTAAATATTTTAAGTAGTAGAATCCACTACTCAGCTGGGTTCTAGATCTTGTCTTTATATATTGTATCCATTATTACGTAAACCCTTTTTTACCAAAGCACGATTCAACATTTGTGACAAGTAGAAACTGACTAGTATACTTGTTGAACTTAAAACTATGCTGAATGTAATTCATAATTAGGTACTATGCTGTAAAGACAACCGAATTTTGCCTCCTTTACATTCTTCTTTCAGGTACAAGAAGACTTGGAAAATGGTGTTGCCGGTGCTATGCCTGTCCCTTCTAATGATGCTGGGAAGGACGAGGTAATTTCAGCTTTAGTAACCAATGTTGAGGCAATGATTAAAGCTGACCGAAAAATTACCGCCTTAAAGGAGTTACAGGTGAGGAGATCGGTGGTGAAATTATTTTGCCCTCATCCCGTCCAAATGTTGAATCCTTTCAAGTTTCAACATATGTTCCTTACAATTTGTGCTTGGCTTCATATTCTATAACACAGGGCCATATATGGCAAACGGGGTTCCAAAATAACGAGTTAGAGGGGGTTGTTTTCGATGATGTGCCTGAAGCTCTTGAGAGATGGGCTGCTTCAGGCATCAAGGTTCCTCTCGTCTTCCCATTGTTTCCGCACTTGTGCATTTCTCTTTTTTAATAAGCTCTAGCTTCATAAAGTTGTAGTTGCAAATGAAGACTTAATGTTGGATTATGATCAAAGGAATTTTTCTTTTATCCCTTATAAAAAAGCACAATGGAAGAACAAGATTGATATAAGGTGATATCTACTAGTTGGGAATAGGTTTTAGATTTGTTGGAGAACGTCTAATATTATTTGGTATGAGATGATATGTGTTGAGCTTTAATAAAGAAGTGAGAATTCATATATATGATCCCAACTGTTGGGGACTGAGACATACTCCTTGTTGTTGTATTAACGGCTTCATCCTGCATTCCTGCTGCATTAAGTGCATTTTTTTTTCATTATCCTTACAAGGTGTATTACAAAGTCTAAAACTTTACCTTATCAAAAAAAGGTGTATTACGAAGTCTATAAACTCTTATAATTCTATCTGCTGGCCAATTTACAAGCTGTTTTGTCCCTAAGGTGTATATATACTCAAGTGGCAGCAGATTGGCACAGAGGCTTTTGTTTGGTTACACAAACTATGGGGACCTAAGAAAATATCTCTGTGGCTTTTTTGATACTACATTAGGGTAAGTTTCTACCTTTCATCTGGCCACATCTCTGATTTTGAAGTGGTATCCTGATCTCTCTTGTCATTGTAAGTAATCCAAATTACTTCTACTTGTTGTAGGAATAAGAAAGAAACTAAAAGCTACCATGAAATTACAGCATCCTTGGGGGTAGATCATCCATCCGAGATTTTGTTCGTGACTGACGTCTATCAAGAAGCCATAGCTGCAAAGGCAGCAGGTAAAATTCTGGTTATTTTATATGAAAACTACTCCTTTTCTAAGTTTCAACCTATTTCCCATCCTACCATTAATACTTGCACAACTTTTATTCTATGCTATACAAGTGCTAAATCAAAATAGTTCTGATAAAGGAAGATGTGCATACTGTTGTAGTTTTTTTCTTTTAGTTTCCCACCTAGTGTCCTGTACCTGCTTTCGGGCTCGATTAATTTGGATTCGCGCCGGGGTAAAGCTCTCCCTACCAAAGCCGATTCCGTTCCTCGGGATCGGACCCAAGATCTTTGGTTAAGGATGGAAGGGTACTAACCACCCCACGACAACCTTTGATGGTGCATACGAATAGTAAATAATTAAGACTGGTTGTTTTCTCAACATGAATGTATAGAACTTGTCTTTATTTAAAAATTAATAAATATAAACTTCAAATAAAATACTAAATCAATCTAATACTATATCAAAAAATATTTTAAAAAAAATTATATAGCGATTAGTAGTGGTTGTGGTGCCGATTAGTGATGGTATTAGCTGATGGTGGTGGTGGTTGTTGTGGATAGTGGTGGTGGTGGTGGCTAGCAATAAGCGCTTAAACAATGGTTCTTGATGGTGGTAGTTGGTGGTGACGGTTGATATTTATGGTGGATGGTATGATAGCTAATGGTAGTGTGAATGACGACGGTATTTAAATCATCACCACCAACCACCATTACCACAACAGCCATCAATCACTATCGACAATCACTTCTATATATCGCCAACCACCGTCGTCATTCACACTACCATTAGCTATCATACCATCCACCATAAATATCAACCGTCACCACCATGATAGCTAATGGTAGTGTGAATGACGACGGTGGTTGGCGATATATAGAAGTGATTGTCGATAGTGATTGATGGCTGTTGTGGTAATGGTGGTTGGTGGTGATGATTTAAATATTGCTCCTTCCTGTTCTTGTTGAAGATTTGCTAATACCCTCCTTATCCAAAAGGCTTGAAAAGGTACTGGCACATACTCAACTTCTGAGATTGAAAATGCTACAGCATGTGCTTAAGAACCATCACAGGTCAGAAGATGTATGGGTTGGTAAGGTGTAAAAACCTATACAATGTTGACAACCAGATGATAAATTTTGGTCTGAGGTTCATAATCGTCCTATTCATCCACGTGTCCTGCAAATATTAAATAATGCAGTATTTTACGGGGTCTACCAAGTAGGACTTATACAGTTAGACCACACACTTATTATAACTCTTGTTGAGAGATGGCGCCCAGAGACGCATACTTTTCACTTGAGAATTGAAGAGGTCACTATTATGCTACAAGATGTTTCTATTCTTTATGCATTGCTGGTAGAGGGAAGACTAGTAGTGGGAATTGATAGTTTAAGGACGGAAGAGCAGTGGCAGGATAATTGTTAG
Source organism: Lycium ferocissimum (assembly GCF_029784015.1). NCBI lineage: Eukaryota > Viridiplantae > Streptophyta > Magnoliopsida > Solanales > Solanaceae > Lycium > Lycium ferocissimum. The sequence continues at coordinate 45,159,921 of NC_081345.1, read as the reverse complement.
GGAGTTGCTTGGTTTTAGGCCGCACAATGATAATTTAGATGGAAGTAGGCTTGAGTTAGTGCACTGGCCAATCACGTGGAGGCATTCGGTGCGATCCACGATGATACAGATGAGGTAGTTGTGCATTAACTTTCTAGGTGTTACACGATGTTGATGATCGGCAGTACATTGTTCTTAAGACATCAGGAAGTAAGATTAAGTTGATGCAGCTTGATGACATCATCCAAATTGGCACGTATAGTTAGGGCAGTGCTTGAGTCGCGCTAACCGGCCTAAGAAGACTAAGTTATGTGGTTTTCTACTGCTTCTACAAGCAGGAGCAGCTGAAGATGGTTCATCCTATCGACTTCAGGCTAGAGTTGGAACTATTACCTTCTCGTATGAGCCCCATACAGGTGTAAATGGAACGTTAAGCTTAGTTGGACGCATACAGTCCAATATGTGTTGTCGTTTTATCGAGATCAATTAGATAACCTTGTGGACGGACAATTGTTTGGGAGCCATATACTCCGGCTGTGATGGAAAATATTGCAGATTATTGTCGATCAGGAGAATATTTTTGGTGTGTTGTGGTGCCACTGCTATGTTGGGACATAGTGGAGATGCATCAACCCGACAGGGTCCTCAGACAACTCGGAATGTGTCAATACATCTTGTTCCCTGCAGTTTTGAGGACAAACATTACATGCATGACCGTCAACACTGATTGGACTAGACATCATGCAAGTCACATACTTGTCTGGAATGGTCTTGCAAACCATAATTGTGAAGCCTCGTTAGCAGTAGGGATCCTTCCATATGATGACAATTACTTTACGTGGTAATGTTTGATTACTCGACACATTATCGGGAATCCAACATTTCGTGTTCCAAAAGGTATGCATCACTTGCACTAGCATCCGAGGTTATGGGGATTCAGCTGCATATGTTGTATCATTATGAGATTGAAGTGAGACAACGACGGAAGTCATGACAGCTCTACCAGAAGGCAAAAATGCAATTGGCTTGAAGTGGGTATTCAAGACAGTTTGCTGCAGATGGAAGCACAAGTCTCGTCTTGTAGCAAAATGTTATGCGCAACAATATGGTGTTGATTTTGAAGAGATATTTTATCCAATGGCTCGATTTGAAACGGTATATGACTTTTTCTAGCTTGGCTGCATAATTGCAATGACCAGTTTATCAATATGATGTCAAGTCTGCGTTTCTCAATGGAAAGTTACAAGAGGATGTTTATGCAGCACAACCTGTAGGTTTCATAAAGGAGGACGAAGACAAAGGAGTACAAACATAAGAAGGCATTGTATGGACTGAAGCAAGCCCCTAGAGCTTGGTATAGCAGGATTGATAGCTATTTTCAACAAAAGGCATACATGAAGAGTGATTACTTGGAGTTCAAAGAAGCAAGCTACAGTAGCAATGTCAACCTCAGAAGCTGAGCATGTGGCAGCAGCTTGTCAAGCCCTTTGCCTAAGGAGGGTATTAGCCGATCTTCAACAAAAACGGAAGGGAGCAACAGAGATATTTTTGTCAACAACCTCTGTCACAAAGAGCCCAACATTTCACAGCAGGAAGCATATTGATAGATGTTAACATTTCATTCGTGATCCGGTAGCAAAGAAGATTTCGAAGCAGCTGGCATTAAGGCTTTGCCAAAAGAGAAGTTCTGTTATTTTAGAGATTTACTTTGTGTGTGTGACTTTGAATCAAGGGAGGATGTCAAAGATTGTTTTGAAAGTCTGACCAAGAAATAAGGAGTAGGTCCTCGTATTATGCTAAGGTTGTTAGAACTTGTTTCCATGATTTTTGTTAGTTAGATATTTTGCTAATAATTAGCTTAGTAAGTCATTATTGTAGCTAAATATTTGTTATTTGTAAGCCTATAAATTAGGCACTTAGAGTAGTTTGTTCTATTTTAGAAACCTGTCAAGTAAAGAATCTGTGCTTTATTAGATTCTTTCTCTGTTTCTTTTTACTTCTTCCTCAACAAATTTAGTATCACAGCAGGCAAAGGTCCTGTAATCAAATCTCACCTTTGCCCATTATCAAAAAGAATTCCCCCGAAAAAAGAATCAGACCCGCATGTGAGGGGACGTGTTGAGAATATAATCAAGTAAATAAAGTGTGTTCTATCTAACATCTTAATCTTTTAGACGAGATGGTCGCGCCCTTCAACATCAAGTCCTGATGACAACTAAGTGTTCATTTGAACTTGTTTCTGCTACAAGATTGTATCCGATCTTTCATACAATACTTCTTCAGTATGTATATATTTCATTGAAATTTCGAAACCCTTTTCTTCATTCAGGTTTGGAAGTGATAATATCCGTCAGGCCAGGGAATGGACCTCTTCCAGATAATCATGGATTCAGGACAGTCAAGTCCTTTCCAGAGATCTAAAGATGGAATATGTTGCTGTGAGGCATTTTTCCCATCTCCCTCCCCCTGTATGATAGTAATTAATTGTAAAAAAGAAATAACAGTTTACCTCAAGTGCATAATTTTATATATTTCTACTCTTATATTACCGGTCTATCACTCAACAATAATTATTTGTCCCTGACCACGCTCTATAGGGATCATTGAATTAATAGAAATGAAGAGGTTCGTATTAGAAACGACACAAAATAATACCCGCGGGGTGGTAGATTCAATTAGTTGAATTCATAAGCTGAAGTTATATCTTTAATATCAATAGATTTAGCGAGGATATTAATAACCTGACCCAATAGACCTTACTCACGGGTATCTGAGTGATTCTTTCCGTTGCTTTTACCAAACTTATGCTTTTGCTTCCATTTTCAAGTGATGTGACTTTTAAGAGGCGAATCTAAGATTTGAAGATAGTGGGTGCTTCACTGCCTAATGAAGTGTCAAACTTTACTTTTAGTTAATCTTAATTTGAAATTTTGTTTTACTTAAATCCCATCAATTCGTTGAAATTATACTTTGTAAATAGAGCAAAAACAATGTATTTTTGCATATATATAAGTATTTTTTTTTTGGTTTCCCACCCAAGATTCGGTGTTCGCTCGACTATATCAGATTCGCGCCGCGTAGCCCCATTCGGGGGAAGCGCTCCTACCAAGGATTTTTTTATACTCGGGAGCTCGAACCCGTAGGCATTACCTTAAAGAAAACCATCCGCCGACCTCATCCTTTGATGATATATAAATAAGTTATTGAATGCCCTTGGCATAAGAGGTTTTTTTATATCCCCTTATTTGAATTCCCGGTCCCGCCATTGGTTAAGTGCACCAATATTCACTTTCAGAGTTATTTAAATAGAGCAGCAACAACTTAAATTTTTTTTCACAATGATTGACGTGTTAACAACAAATATTGGAATATGTTATATCCCTGCACTGTGTTCGCATACCTTGGTGTGTCAGTGGGTAGTTGCTAAATATAGAGAAGTAATCAAATTTTAGATATTGTAAGCTGTGGTTGTTCCTTAAAATAGGACCCCTAAAAGTAGCATCCATGCAAAGGACTTATCAGTGAGAAATCCTACTGTCGCATGCCCATATTGAATCTGAATATCAATCTTGAATCTTTTTGAAACAATAACAATTACTTTCAAAAAATAAATGAGCAGTATTATAAATCACAAATTTATAGGTTAATGGCATAGATGTTTGTCTCGATGTATCATAAATAAACGCATATTAACAAATCTCTAAGCCCGGTGCACGAAGCATCCCACGTTCACACAGGATTCGCCCAAAGGCCCGACACCAAGGGGGTGTGATGTAGGTGACTCATATCTCTAAGCAAATGTCAAAATTTGTAACTACACTAATAAAACCGAACATGTATGGCTACTCTTTCTGTGAGTATCTAGGACCGACCTCATCTACCAGAAACATTATGAGTTTTCCATCCCTAGCTGCGGATGTGTAAAAAACAGAAAGAAAAATGAATAGAATGACCGAGTTTTCCTTCTTTCACTTCATTCTACTCGACTCAAAACATATCCTAGAGCATATACTTGTATCCCGCGACAAGAAGTAGCAACATCACCAAAGTGGCAGGAGCAGCCCACTGCCAGTAGTTTGTACCCTTTTTGTGCTTCAATATAACTTTAGGAAGCTCCGAGCCTTTTGCACGCGTTGCTCTATGCCTAACATTGGTCTCTTTGTGCTCCTTGACCTTAACTGGTGTTTCAACTTTTTCTTCTGCCCTCCCCTCCTCCTCCTCAGCTGTCTCATTTGGTTCCTCAGTGGGATCCTGACCAGTAACAATAGCACCACTCTTTTTCCTCGCTTTCTTCTCAAGGTTCTGAAAGATGTTAACAACACTAGATAAGTCGAGAGCTAATGTAGATTCATATAATATGAAACTGAAAGAGACAGTAACAGCTTGTTTCGCCAAGCTTCCAAACTATGCTTATTTTGAAAAGTGCTTTTTGTCATAAAGTTCTTTTAGAAAAGTACTTTTGGAGAGTAATAGTTTGCGTGGCTAATCAATTTGAAAAGTACTTTTGCCAATATTAGAGCAGTACTTTGTGCTTGGCCAATGTTTGAAAAGTGCTTCCGGGGAAAAACCACCTTTTTAGCTTTTGAAAAAATGTTTCTGCTACTACTCAAAAGCACTCATTTTTTCCCGAAAAACTTGGCCAAACACGTCAATTTTCTAAAATAAGCACTTTTTTGAAAAAAATTAAGCACTTTTGATTTCCCAAAAGCTTGGATAAACAGGCTATAAAATCATAAGGAATCGTAAGAATAATTACCTTGAGCTTCTTTTCAGCTTCTTTCTGAGCTTTAATTGCTGCTTTAGCAGCCGCTTTCTCAGCCAACTTCTTCTTCCTCTCCATTGCCATCCTATTTTTTGCTATTTCCTCTTCTCTCTTCATCTCTCTAAATTTTTCTTCATCAACTTCGTTTTCTTCGGCATTAGTATCCTCGGGTAGCTTTCCTAAACCATAGACTTCTTCTGCACCATCATCATCAAGAAAGTCCTCTTTTATCGTACTTGTGTTTTTTCCATTTGCATCTTTCAGTTGCTCACTGTTCTCCTCTTTTTGAAATTTCTCCTTTAGAGAAGCATCAAGTTTAGTAGTAGACACGGGCTCTTCCTTTGGTGGAATCGCGTTAGTTCTTGGTGCGATATCTGTTTGTGTCACAGCGGGACTCTCTGGTAACACCAGAGGCTTCTCATCCGGGTTCCTCATCCTACCATCCCTGCTCAACTGCCTAATGTTAAGCGACATCAAAATTCTCCTCTTATAATCATCCCTAAAAGGCTTATTAACACTCCAGAAAGACATGAATTTCTCAACCTATTGAAGGCCAAAAACAATTGTTAACGCAGAAATGGAAAGCAAAAGGAATTTGCATTTAAAAATGGTAAAGGATCCAGCATACCTCGTTCTTTGAAAGTTTTTTAAGGGCTTCAATATCCTTCTTATCCGCAAGCTGTTTGGCTGTCTGTAAAATCGTGGCGTTTTTGTAGAAAGGAGAATTCTGAAAAAAACAAGTTGAAGGACATACTTATAAAAATCAATCTAGACGCTTGTATACGGTGATGAGGAAAATGAAAGCCATTCATACTCAAGAGTGTCCGATGCGCTTGAGAAAATGTTTTCTGATGGATAAGATGATATGAAACCACTGAAATTAGCTATGAATATGTTGCTAATCTGTCTCTTAATAGGAGTAGCAAGGGATTTTGCTGTTTAGCTATAGAATTTGTCCGTTGCTAATTCCTATTTTTTTAAGTAGTGTAACATCTACCTTGAGATGTAAATTCCGTCACTAGCTTATGATAGAACGACATACAGCACAAAAGACAAGCTCGTGATCACACAAATGTTTAACTTAATGAGACGCCTTTTTCTCTATAAAGTTTCTCACAACCCATAATGGTTAAGCAGTACTCATGAAGTGTTTATCTAAAACCATAAAAGATATCTAACTAATTGCTCAAGAAAGAACTTGGGGCAAATAAATTCCAAAGGATTATTTTCATCAGAAGCGAACAATACACAAAAGTGCTTATTATTATTATTTTTTTTTAAAAAGTGTTCCTTTTAGAGAGTTGAGGTGCTTGGCCACGCTTTTATGAAAATAGTTAAGTGTTTTTGATTAGTGGCAGAAGTGTTTCAGAAGCTGAAAAAAATAGTTTTTCCCTAAAAGCTATGGAACCTTAGCCAAACACATATACTGCCTAATATAGGCAAAAGTGTTTTTCAAACTGATTAGCCAAACACAAGCTGCGATTCTCCGGAAAAAATAAGCAGTTTTTAGAAGCTTGGTCAACAGACTATCAGTCAACAAGGAAGGCAGAAAAACATACCCCTTCATCACGTTGTTTTCTCAATTCCAGAATATGTTTGTAAGTGCTTTCTCTTTTCTGCACTACTTCCTTCAATTCCTCATCCAACGACTTGATCTGCTTGGTCACGTCATCGATGTGTTCATTGAGTATCTTCAGCTTGGCCTTTACCGCCTGTTGCTCCTTACGGACTCCATCCAAGTCAACACTCATAAGCTACATTGTATGAAGCAATTTAAGAGTTATTAGTCACCCAGAGATGCCAATAGAAAGGCCAATTTATTATTGGGTTAATTACACTAAACACCCTTATAATATGACTCAGTTTTGGATACACCCCCTGTATTTTAAATAATACACTTACACCCCCTATATTATGGAAATCCTATATATCCGAAACTAAAGTGTATTAAACTATAATTATTAAAAAGTAAATTACACTTCCATAAAAGTAAGCAAATAAAGATCAGAGCCTTACTTTGACCTGGTTTTGAATTGATTCTTTGTCACCTTTAGCAGAAATTCTTTTAACATCTTCCCTTGTTCCTTCAAGTTGCTTGATTTCCCTGACAATTTGCTTCTCTTCGTTTAGAGGAATGCTTTCATGTTGAATGTGGTACTGCAGACTTTTGATCTAATGAATTTCAAACATTAAAAAAAATATTTCCATCATGTGCTTTTCAATTACTTGATTGATGAAGTTAAGCAAAAGCGAGAAAGAAAAAGAGTGAAGAAAAACCAACAAACTTAAGAAGCTAAAGAACCAAAAAGGGGGAAATAGAGACTAAAGCTTACAAGATTGTTAAGCTCCTCCTCAGATGAACACAGACGATAACCCCTCTCTCCGCCAGTATTCCTAGCACCACGGAGCTCGCCCAAGGCATCCTGCAGTGGTTTGACTTCCTTTCTTTTATTATCAATCTTTGTCCAAAACTGCTGATTCTCAGCACTTAGAGATTTCCTTTGCTCAATAAGCTGTGATCTATCTGCCTGCAGATAAGGATTTATTTAATTAGTTTTACTGTACCCTCTCTAAAGAAGAGTTCAAGAGAACCTGCAGCTTACTTAAGAGCCGGTGAAAAGGTAATATATGCTGTCAAAGTTCTCTATAACAGCATCGTTTTTGGCTGCTATAGCGAAATGCTGTTATAGAAAACATATAATATAACATAACATGAAAGATCATCCAATATAAACATGGTTGTTATAGTGAAATGTTGTTATAGAGAATGGTTGTTATAGAGAGGTTTTGATTGTGACATGATACTTCTATTGACGTGAAGCGTTAAGGGAAATTTGAATTGCAGGATTTAAAACCATTGATTTTGAAAAGGGATTTAATATTGAAAATAAAGCTGTTTTACACTTCTATATATGTATACACATCCCTATTCATGTTTGACTGGTAACGGTTCCAAGTTCTAATTAGTAGACAGCAACGCAATGATAGCTAATTAGATTAGCAAGTTGCTGAGAATTGAATATGTTTCGACTTCTAATTCCAGTCTTTCATTTATCTGGTTTTCATTTACTTCTGAAACTTATCTTCATTTATTTGATACAGGTGTGAATGTTTTCAAAGTAGCATACCAATCTTAAGTCACATTTTCAAACCAATGGAAATTAATTTCCTAAAATATAGTAGGGGATCATTTGGTTGCTGGTTAGAGTTATGCAGGTACTAGTAATATAGGGATTAGTTATGCAAGGTTTAATTATTCATGTATTACTAATTCATGTATCCGTTATTCCATCTCCTGCAGGCATAAACTAAATTGACTCACAACTTATATATGTTTTAGTCATGCGAGATTGTAAGCTGGTAACCAAACACCATGTTTTGTGTGCTGAATTTTATACATAGCAACTAAAATGCTACCAAACATGGTACTAGTTATGCTGATTAATACATGAATAATTCACTTCCTAACCACCGATTGAACAACCCCTAAGTTTATATTGTTTGCATGAATGTTGTAATATAAAGACACTTAAGCACACCATACAGGTAATATAAGGACACTTAAGCACACCATACAGGTATTCTGGTCGTAGCCTCGAAACCATTTTCTCTATGTTTCTTGCATTTGTCGATTTCCTTTTTTCTTTTCTTTTGGATCTAAAAGCATCAAGTAGAAGGAAGCACAGCGAAAGTATTACAACCAACACAAAGTGATAGAAATAAATTGAATTCTTTCAGTCTTCATTCAAAAGAAGATATCAGTAAACTCACCCTTCTGGCCTTTAATTTTTCAATAATCACTGATCTTGCTTTGTTCTTTTTCTGTAGCTCGATATCGGCCTGTTCAAATTTGGACTTCAGCTTTTGATCTTCAAATCTCCGATATTTGACAATGTAGAAAGAATGGACCCACCTTTTCTCAGGCCATTCATCAACTGCATTCTCCTGGAGGCCAAATTTTGTGGGATCGTTAAGTCCTCCTACATTATTCATTTTCCCATTTTCTTTCGGAATATTGTTCTGTTCAACACTGGTTTCAGTTGGAAAGTGTGCTAACTGAGATTCCACCTGTATAACCATGATTTCACTAGAGTATAAACCAGAAATTGCCTTCAACTATCTCCGATCCTGACGTAAATAAAACATATATTAGTTATGAAATAATATCAGAATAGTAATGGGTCCAGGATATACAATAAAAATTGGCGGGATAAAAGAGCAACATGAGCAGAAATTATATGACTTACAGACACTACATAATCAATTCACACTGAACTTTCTTGTCAAATAAATAACTAGCTGACACTAGATTTTTTCGTGTAGAAGACTTGTACATGACTAATATTGAGATGTGAAATTCAGCAGAACAAAAAGAAAAGACACTTTCAACTAGCATAATTCTGCACAGACCCATGATCCAATTTACAACCAAATAAAATAACTAATATTGATATATATATATATATATCTATACATACATACAAACACACACAAAAAGATTGGATAGACCTTTGTGTAAGACCTGATCTAGCATATCTAAAAAGCTACTACCTGAGCTCCTCACTGTATGCCACATTCTTTGTTTTTTTCAACTCTGTGCCACTTTCAACATAACAAAACTCAAAGAGCTCAGTGACACAAATAAATTGATACAACACAAATATATCAGTGTCTAAACCGCAAAAGCATTACTTCACATACACAAAAAGATTGGAAAGGACAAAGATAATTTCATAAACCCATAGTGAACGAGCAGGCGGAGCCAGCATTATGGTTACAGGGTTGTAGCTTAGGCTCAAACCCTGTGTTTGTGTTCAAAAAATCATTTAATAGGTATAAATAATCTATTTAGACCCAATAAGCAAAAATAATTGTGATTCAGAACTCATAAACTAAAAATTCTAGCTCCACCTCTGTTAACAAGTAAAAAAAACAGTACTCCCATGAATATCACAAATAGCAAGTATTAGTAAACATTACATTTTTTTTAATAAAGACAACATGCATTGGATACGAATACATGTACCTGAATATCAGAGATACAACAGAATCATCCATAGAAATCAAGAAGCACACATGCATTACAATAAATAAGTTCAAATAGCCAATACTAACTCAAATTTTGCACCGTTTTATTCAATATTCCATGATTTAACTTCTCGATAGCTAGGGAAAATTGCCAAAAATAATCAGGTATCAAAAATTAAAAAAAGATCAATTTTTATTGAAAAAATTACCTTAAAACCCATATCTCATATTGTAGTAAATTTAAAGAAAAGGGACGAGTGCAATGTTAAAGTATTGATATCAGTACGTGACTAAATTACGGAAACTGATTGAAGGAAGAGAAAAAAAACTTGAATGGCAGAGACTTACCACTTACTAGTAATTGAAAAAAATAATAATTAAAAGCAAATAATTTTCAGACTCTTCCAATTGGAGAGTGCAGTGAGAAAGAGAAACAAGTTAGACACAAGCAGATATCTATTTCTTTTTCTGTTTTGGTCAGGTTAGCAATGGTGAGAAAAAAATACTTAGCTAAATAGATTAAATAAGAGATACAACAGAATCATGGAGGTTTTAGACTTTGTATTCATGTAGGTAATAGGAATGGGAAGATATTCCTTTTTTGTTTAGTTTAAGGATGTAATCTAGATTCGTGTCGTATGGGACGAATGAGCTAATAGTGATCAGGTATCAGAAATTAAAAAAAGATCAAATTTTTGTTGAAAAAATTTTAAATTTTCTTAAAACCCATATCTCATATTGTAGTAAAAATTTTAAAAAAAATTCGCAATGTTAAATTTGATATCAGTACGTGACTAAATTACAAACTGATTGAAGGAATTAGACAAAAAATGCTTGAATGGCAGATACTTACCACTTACTAGTAATTGAAAAAAAAAAAAAAATTAAAAGCAAATAATTTTCAGACTCTTCCAATTATGCCGAGTGCAGGGAAACTTTTATGACACAAGCAGTAGACACAAGCAGCTATCTATTTCTTTTTCTGTTTTAGTCAGGTTAGCAATGGTGAGAAAGAAATACTTAGCTAAATAGATTAAAGTAAGAGGAAAGAGAATCATGGAGGTTTTAGACTTTGTATTCATGTAGGTAATAGGAATGGGAAGATATTCCTTTTTTGTTTAGTTTAAGGATGTAATCTAGATTTCGTGTGAGGGGACGAAAGACCACCTAAACTAGTGACGGGCAAAAAAATGTTCAAGATTTCAAGAAGATGGGTTCACCATTAGCTATTAGGGTTTTCATTTTTTTTTTTTGTCTTTGGTTCGTTTCAGCTTAGTGCCTATGAGGTTTTTTTTTTGTTTTTTTTGCCTTTTGGGACTTGGATAATTAGAAATAAAGGGAAAAAAAGTCATTAGATTAGATGTAATATAAAAAAGAAACACGTTTTTTACCCCGAAACCTTGACGAACTAAACACAGCCCTTAACCAGTGTTCCACTCGACCTGGTTTGACCATGTGTTCCTTCAGTTAATATTAGATATATTTTCAGCATTATACACATAATATATCGAGTTTAATCGAGTGATCATGTGTTCACGTGACCCAAATTTTAAGCATAAATTCGCCTCCGGTGATGGGGGGATTAATTTCTGTTATTTGGTTATAATCATCTAATTCAAATTCATGTCGCATGGGACGTTTGCTAATAAAAACGGGTATCCATTTTTGTTGATTAGTTTAACTATCTAATACAATTTCATGTCACGTGGGATGATTGAGCATAATAGAATGGGGGATGAAACTTTTTTATTTATTTATTTAATTATGTAATACAGATTCATGTTACGTGGGATACCTGAGTTCATATTCATAAGCGTACTCTAATAAAAGGATGTGAGAATATTATTTTTCTCTTTGCAAAGTATGGGAGGAAATGCTATATCGATCTCAAAAAAAAAAAGATAATTACAGTCTCCACCTACCAAAGTTAATTTGTTATTTAGCCGCATTATTTTTTATTTAGCCGGTTTAGTGGCAGCTTTCATATTTTAGCCGTTTATTTTTTATTAAATTATTAATGCTCTTAATTTAAGTTTTTGGAACTCTACTAAAACAAAAAAAGAAATCAAGTTTGCTCATCTCACTTAACGTGATTGAATCTATTATGGATTGAATAAATTTAAGAAACTAGATAAAAACTTTTAGAATTAAAATATTTAAAATATAATGTTATGGTCAAATAGTAAAAGTATCACATAAGGTGAATTAATTTAGTTTACAGATTAATTATGCATGAAATAAAATACATATACATAAATTGTTGTGTTTTTTCTTTCTTTTTTTTTTTTTTTTTCGGAGAAAGTGTGATGTTTTCCCGGAAGTCAGTTAACAGAAAATAGCTCAACGAAACCAAATTGAAGAGGCTTTTCTTCTCTTTCACGTCCATTTTCATTCTTCTCCTTCATTTCATTCTTGGACGTGTACAAAATAAAAAAGGAGCATATTTTTTCAAGATTTAACCCAAACCCATTTATGAATTCTCCAATTTAAAGGTACCTTTTTTAAAAATTATTTTACGTGTTTTTATAACGACAGAGGCAGATCCAGGATATAAGCAATAATCGGTATAACTCAGACTAATTAAATACATGCATGTAGAATTTTTTTTTTTAAAAAAAAAATGAAAAGTGTGTGTATATATGAAAAGGTGCAGCCATTGATTTTATTTAGTCTTTATTTGTCTTGCTAGACAGAATTCTGGATTTTTTTTCTGGAATTATTTATTAGATTCTGTTTTTTGTGACCCCTTTTGGGGATTTAGAGAAATTGCCAAATGAATTGAAGAGTATATAAGATTTTAGCTTAGGACAATTCTATTGGCCTATGTTATTGCTTTCTTTGATCCTAAATGCAGTCCTGATGTTAACATTCTGGCCTTATTCTACTAAAAAGATGCATTTGAATGTTTACTTATGTTTGTTTCCGTTATCAAAAAAGATTCATTTGGATGTCCACCATTTGGAATATAGTATATTTGAAGAAATTGTTTTATATTTTGAAACCTGTAATGTTCGGCTTAGCTCGCACACTTCTTGACTGATTCCACGGGGTACCTGCTATCTCCCACTTACACAGATATTGGGTAACTTTGTACCTCATGGTAGCCAGTTCATTGACCACGTACTAAACACACCTTTAGGTGCGCGATTCTTGGAATATAGTATAGTTGAACGTTAGCGTGTTTACCATCAGTGGCGGAGCCACCTTTGCTGACTTTGTGGATGTGTTAAAAAATTTTATACGTATATATACTATATACTGGATCCCCTTAGCTTCTTCGTATATTGAATTCCTTTAGTGAAAATCCTAGCTCCGCCAGTGTTTACAGTAGTAGGAGTTATGTTTTGTCTTTCTACCAACTTTTAGCTCATGGACAGTTTAACGGTTCATTAAGAAATTTTCTTCACCATTTTAATTTAAATAATGCTGATGCTGATCTTTGATGTGGTTGTTTTTTATTCAACAGAATATGCAGAGATGTATAAGATAGGGGATCAATTTGAAGACGGCAATCCTTGAAAACCAATAACTATCAACAATAGGAACCTCTCATCAACGAGGGGCTCGATTGAGAGGCCTTTAGGTTCGCGGTTGCCTAGTAAATGAGAGTTGAGTTTGATGTGAAGAAATCTAGTAAGGCGGAGTGCATGATTGTCATGTTCCATTGATAAACCGTCAGATTGAACTTCCAATGTTGAGATAACAGAGGCGGATAATCCACCTATTGTCAATCGTTCCTTCAGGGATATACTGAAGGACCGAGTGGTCAAAAGCAACAGAGTGTAAATCTCTTGAAGTTTTTCCTAGGTCGGTTCAAATCCTGCCTCTACCGCTTGTTTATTTGTCGTAGACTTAAGAGAAGAGAAAATAGACTCATTCATTTAGCGTACATGATAAGGTTTAAGCAATGAGATCGTTTAACGTGGAGAAAAGATGGATATTTCCTCTTATTATAAGCTCACTTGTGTCTGTTTTCCTTCTTGCAACCGCCTTCGACATGGGCCTCATTTCCTCATTGCATACGCTCAATTCTGTCTTCTCAATTTTCCCATCCCATGCTATGGCAAATCAAACTAGCTCGTATTATGGCGAAGTAAAAGTTCAGCAAGTTCCAAGTCCTCCTCCACCTCCTCCGCCTCCTCCACCACCTTCTCCACCACCACCACCTCCTCCTCCACCGCGTTTTGCTTATTTGATATCCGGATCGAATGGTGATCTAGATCAACTTTGGAGAACGTTGAAATCGCTGTATCATCCGTGGAATTATTACGTCGTTCACCTGGACCTAAAATCATCGGCGGAGGAGAGACTAGAACTTGCCTCAAGAGTTGCAAAAGAACCTGTTTTTGTGAAAATTGGAAACGTGTACGTGATTAAGAAAGCAAACATGGTGACCTACCGCGGTCCAACGATGGTCTCAAACACGCTTCATGCCGCCTCTATTCTCCTGAAGAAGTATAAGCATTGGGATTGGTTTATTAACTTGAGTGCTTCTGACTATCCCCTGCTAACTCAAGACGGTTAGTTCTCTTGTTTCTTAACACTCATACTAGAAATCTATGTTGCTCGGACTCTCCAAAATGTCATTGCACCCGTTTCAGATCTTCCAAGAATGCACTATATTTTGAGGATCCAACAAACACTTGTCTACATTTTTGAAGAATCCGAGAAACATAGCTAGAATACACCATAATCTATGTTGCTTGGACCCTCTAAGATTTGTTCACACCCATGTCGGATCCTCCAAAATGCTCTACTTTTGGAGGATCCGACATGCACCTGTCGATATTTTTTAAGAATCCAAGCAACACAGCTAGACCATAATCTATGTTGCTCGGACCCTCCAAGATTTTTTGCACCCCTGTCGGATCCTCAAAAAAAGCACTACTTTTGGAGGATCTGACACGTACCTATCGATATTTTTGAAGATTCCTGGGAGTATAGCTGGAAATACACCATACTGTATCGAACCCTCAAACATTTTTTGCACCCGTGTCGGATCTTCCAAGAATGCACTAGTTTTGGAGAATCTGATACACAGCTATCGACATTTTTGAAGAGTCCGAGCAACATGTCTAGAAATACACCATAATCTTTTGGTCACAACTTAGTCCTGATTAGTCATTGTTCTGTTTTCTTTACTTGAAGGTGAAATGTGATTTATGCTATTGCTTTACAGATCTTCTCTACACATTTTCTCAATTAAAACGCGACTTTAATTTCATCGAGCACACGAGCCGGTTGAGATGGAAAGAGTATGTTCCCTTTTATCTGATCAGTCTCTCAATTTGGCTTTTGCTGTATTTGCCGTACATTCTTTAATTTTTAATGTCACCTGATTTATCCTTTTGCAGGTCACAAAGGGCAATGCCGCTTATTATAGACCCCGGACTCTATCAGAATACTAAGTCTGATATATTTTGGGTGTCACCAAGAAGAACTCTTCCCACATCATTTAGACTCTTCACTGGTTAGATTTTAACAGTTAAATCTGCATACTTTAAGCATTATGCAAATAGAAAGTGCAATAACGTCAAAAATATTCGATCCCATATAATTTTAGGTTGTTGTTGTGGGCTTTCTCATTGTCCTAGAATCTAATATGTGAAAACATTTAACCATTTAATTATGGCAGCTAGAGAAACTAAGGCGTATTTTTTGTTGTTTTAAAGATTAAAGAAACTAAACTACCGGTACTACTCTCAGTCCAAAACTTATTGAGTTGAAAAAGCACCGAGTTAAGACGCATTTGACACCCGTCTTCAGTCTTTAAATGTGAATGATATCGATATGCATATTTAGTATTGCCGTCTGAAAAATTTTGCACAAATACAGCTCAGTCTGCAAAATGTGTTTCAGTGCTGAAGCTTTCTTGTCAAGCTGAATCCAAAACGAATTGTTTCCATTGAACTTGAATATTGATCAAGGTTATACAGATACTTGATGCCACGTACTCTACTATTTTGTTTGTAAAACATCACTAAGCAAATTTACCAATCGTATATAGAGATGGAAATGAATTTGTTAGAATCTGACAGAGGCGGAGCTAGAATTTGAGTTATGGATTCTGAATTCTAGAAAAGACAACTTACTAGTTCTGGATAAATTAATTCTACATATTAAGTAGATTTTTTAGATTAATACAAGGTCTAGACAAAGCTATTGGGTTCTGACGACCCCGTAAGCAGGTAGCTCCAACCTGGATATTCTGCGGAGCTAGGGTGAACCCCCTTCTCTGAAAAATTACAATGTATATATAAGATTAAGATTATTTTTTATGTATCTATAGTATATATTGAATCCTCTTGGCTTCTTCATATCATTACATCTTTATATTTTGAATACCTCACTAAGAATCCTAGTTCCGCCACTACCTAGATATGGTATTTCTGGGACTAAGAGTACACCCCATCCGCACCATCTGCCTGGACCATCAAGTGAACTATTGAATTGATTTGGAATCACCATATTTATGCTCTTTTCCATTTTTGCAATTATAAACAACAACTGCTACGCCTCAATCCCAAGCCTAAGGTCGACTATTTGAATGCTCACTGACCATGTTAAAATTTTGATATAGGCTCAGCTTGGACGGTCCTCTCGCGTGCATTTGTGGAGTATTGCATATGGGGTTGGGATAATCTTCCAAGGACTCTACTTATGTACTACTCAAATTTCGTGTCCTCTCCTGAAGGCTACTTTCAGACTGTTGTATGCAATGCCCCTGAATTTTCATCAACAGTTATTAACCATGACTTACACTATATTTCTTGGGATATCCCTCCAAAACAACATCCACACATTCTATCACTCAATGACATTGGAAAAATGATAGCAAGTGGGGCCGCGTTCGCACGCAAGTTCAAGAAAGATGATCCGGCTATGGACAAGATCGATCAAGAATTTCTACATCGGGGGAATGGTAGCTTCACGCCGGGTGGTTGGTGCGCGGGAATTCAAATGTGTTCGGAAGTTGGGAATCCGGCAAAGCTTAGACCGGGTCCCGGGGCTCAGAGGCTTCGACGTCTCATCGATAGATTAGTTGACACAGCTAGTCAGAACCAGTGTAAGTAGATTTTTTTTTGGTTATACTTTTGCTGGTTCATGATCAAAAGAGTATAAAGTCCATGGAGAGATTCTTTTTTGTTATACTCATTGTACTAATTTTGGGTGGTGCTGTTTTTGGAACTACACAAGTCTGGAAAACTGATTTATCTTTAATTTTGACCTCACCTCTATGATTTTTAATTGCCTATAATGAATTCTGAACTGGTGCTATCTGTCAAATTCTGAACTGGTGCTATCTGTCAAATTATATTAATGGTGTGAAAAATATTTATACTGTCAGCACGAATAACTTAAATCCATTTTCATTTTCAATTTTATAATACTAATTCCTCTGGCCCCTCACGTGTTCCAGCCCCACTCACGCCGACCGTCTCTCATCCTAATTCCGGCATAGAAGGACCGTGATATCTTTGTTTGATGAAAAATTTTTGTTAAACGTGCGTACTTTCTGTAACAACTAGAGCTTTTAGATGAAATAGTCACACGATTTATCTGGCATCCTAGCTCGGCGCGTGAACCCATATCAAATTTCCGTCTTCTCCCTGATATCAAAGAAAACCAAAATGCAAAGCGAACTGAAAATAAAGAGCAGCAAAGATCAGCTTGAGAGTGAGCCTTACGCAACGTGAATCCAAATTAATCGGATCTCAAAGTGACTAGGTCACTGGGTGGGGAGAAAAAGCTAACATGAGTTGCTATTGTGGCATTATTCATAATTTGTATAGATATCAGGTTTTTAACTTGGACCATGGTGGCATTACAAATTTACTTTGTACTATATATTCCAAGCAAGTTTTTTTTTCTTTTTCTTTTTCTTGTGGGATTATGCTGGGTATGTTGTTGTTGTTGTTGATTCCAAGCAAGTTTTTCTCCTCTTTTATCTTTCCTTTCTCACTATTCAGAGTCCACATTTTTTTTTTGTTATAATAAAGTTGAAACTAGCTTATAATGAATTCTGAACTGGTGCTATCTGTCAAATTATATTAACGGCGTGAAAAATATTTATACTGTCAGTGCGAATAACTTCAATCCATTTTCGTTTTCAATGTTATAATACTACTTCCTCTGGCCCCTCACGTGTTCCAGCCCCACTCAGGCCGTCCGTCTCTCATCCTAATTCCGGCATAGAAGGACAGTGATATCTTTGTTTGATGATAAAATTTTGTTAAACATGCATACTTTCTGTAACAACTAGAGCTTTTAGATGAAATAGTCATACGATTCACCTGGCATCCTAGCTTGGCGCGTGAACCCATATCAAATTTCCGTCTTCTCTCTGATATCAAGAAAACCAAAATGCCAAGCAAACTGAAAATAAAGAGCTGCAA
>NC_081345.1:45121712-45141656 GCF_029784015.1 Lycium ferocissimum | reverse complement strand
CAAATTTTCTTTTACTTAATATGCGCTCTATCCATCTCAAATTATCATCACGCTTTCACACGCTTTTTAAGATATTAAGCTGGTGGCGGTTTTGACTATTTTACTCTTATTTATACTTTAAGATATAATCTCTTTTCATTTAATATTTACTTTATTTATGTATTATTTCATCATAATTGAGGTGTCTGTACTCTTCAAAAACAATTAATACTAAGGGTAAAATGAAAATAGAATAGTAAATTTTGTCTTGTACTTCTAAATTAACAAATAATATGAGACAACTATTTTTAGAAAATAACAACTAAATTTAGATGGAGTAATATTAATAATTTATTTAGAACACCAGTAACATTTTTAGTATTCAAACTCATAAACTCGAAATTTAAATTCCGCTTCTATTATCGGGAGTTGTAAACGAGCTAAAAACACTACTCTTTGCTTCCTTTTTTTTTTTTTTTTTGGCAAATGCCAATTAATATTTCCTTTGTCTCACAAGAGACTTGAAGTACGATGTCAAAGCAATTAAATTGAGTATGAATTTCGGTATAAATTCTTCAAAAAATTTAAATTAAAAATTACATAAAAGGTACTACTATAATTTAACATAGTCAATAATCAGAACTTTCAAAAAACAAAATGAACAAATTATAATAAGAAGAGGCTTATCTGATTAATAACAACTTCACGTAAAATGGGAGAAACATTGTCATTATGCATCGCTTTGATAAGTTACGCTGTGTAAAAAGATATGAAAATTTGTGATAGCTAGCTGCAATTAAAATAAAAATAAATATAGTAACGCATAGCAAGACCATTTCTGTCTTCTTATTGTATTTAACGGGTTTATTTTATATGA
Source organism: Lycium ferocissimum (assembly GCF_029784015.1). Lineage (NCBI taxonomy): Eukaryota > Viridiplantae > Streptophyta > Magnoliopsida > Solanales > Solanaceae > Lycium > Lycium ferocissimum. The sequence goes on along the minus strand of NC_081345.1, from coordinate 45,140,800 downwards.
TATAAAATATGAATATTTTTTGTCTTCATTTAGCTTCTTGTCAATTTGTTTTTTATACATAACGATCAACACAATATTATTCTGGCTTAGTCATGTATCATTATGTTCATCTAAACGCCAAAAAATGATCTAATAAATACTTTTTTACGCTAAAGTAATTTTTTTAGAATATAAAAAATGAGCAAATTATTTGCAAAAAATAAATCAGTACCTACTTTTGTCATTGTGTAGTGTGTACCCATCATATAAGTTGCCATATGGCAAGCACTTTCTGATAAGGGTTCTCTACTTCATTCCTTTAGATAAGACTATTTTTTTTAAAAAAAAAAAATACAAAATTGAACAAAGAAAATTTATAGGGACGGCTCATTCACATACTAGATAGGTGACTCAGAATTACCTATTAGTTTAGTTTCTTCAAACAAAGAAAAAGAAAAAAGCACAAATATATTACAATCTTTAGTAAAAGACAAACGAGGAATAAAATTCATTCTTGACCTATGATATGATTAATGTCTTGGACCACCTGAAATTCCTAATCAAATCTTTACCGAAAAAAGAAAATTTAATAAAACATTTTCTTATCAAATAGTAGCTTTTAGAAGTCAAGAAACCCATGCGGGTCTGGATTCACGTACTTTTAACTTCATGAAAATTCTACATGTAATATCCACAAGACCACAACTATGAACTCACTCTACTTTTAATACACTATACATTATGTTCGTAGAAATTATTGCAAAAATGTTCGCTAAAACTTTAACAGGAAACATAAGAAGTTAAAGGAGTGTTATTGTTTTGTTCCTTACCCGATATCCGAAAGTCTCTTTATAGCTCGATTAATCTGAATTCTCTACGAAAAGTCTCAGTTTTGGATGGTAAAACTTTCTTAATTAGTAGTAAAAACGTTCTCTAGTAAATATGGCATCAATTCTCATAATTCAAATCCGAATTTTATAGTTAAAAATAGAAAAATTACTTACCACCTCACCATTACCTATCATAAACAAAGTGCTAATCAGAACGTCACTATGATTTTTTTATTTTTTTCGGCTTATGGCACTTTAAGCTCTAGAGCTATCCATTCATTATTAGGTTATAGTACTATTAATATTCTGTACGTAGAGATAAGAATGATGCATCAATCATTGAATTGGACCTTGCAGTACTGAAACTTTGAGAAGTTATTGTCCAATTGAAAAATGTAACAACCACAATGGGAACATCAAAAACTTTAGCTTTTACAGGTGTAGATAGCTTATTGATCATTCAAGTTTAGTCAAATAATTGAAATTATCAATAGAAATAATTATACTCACGTTTTGTTCGATTATAATTTATTTGGGTTAAGTTCACAAATGGCCTCCACAGGGGATTAGGGGCTGGTCTTGATTTTTTGGCCCCGGTTAATAATTTAAAAAAAAAAATAGTTTGCGCTTCAAAAAATTCACTAGGTGAAGCTTTTGTTATCCCATCGGGCATAAGTTGTGGGCATAAATTAACTTTTCCTATAAGGCAGGAGTTCGGGATATTTCAAGACAATGAACCTGCTCAATTGACCACAAGTTCTATCCTATACGCAAAACCTAGAACTTATGACTGATGCGCAACAAAAGTTCTTTCCAACGAATTTTTTGAATTTAAGATTATTTGTTAAAATTTTGTTAAGCGAAGATAAAAATTCAAGACCGCGCAATTCCTGTATTTCATTCCTATAATCGTATGCGCAAAAGAAGATAATCACCAAGGGTTGTAAGTGGAATACGATCCCTCCAACTTTAGTCCGAGCTTTTGGGTTCGAGTCTTAGGTACGGTGAAAATGCCGATGGAAAGCGTTGATGAGTCTCACACGAATCCGAATTGGTCAGATCTTCTATACGGATAAAGACATTGAATTTTTTTAAAAAAAAAACAAGTAGGCATGTCACATCACGTTACACCACAAAGTCCAATTGGATCATGCCATCATTCTTTTTAACGTAATATACTTTGTGTAAATTATGTACTAATACTCACATTTATGTGCAACTGACAAATATTATCATAAGCCAATTTTATATTTCGTGAGGCGAATATCCACGAATTGAGCTTTTATATACGACTTTGGACTTTGATGGTCCATTTTATATTTTTTCGTAGAGACAAGAATGGTGCATGTATCAATCCATGAATTGGACCTTGCAAATTGCAATATTGAAACTTTGAGAAGCTATTGTCCAATTGAAAACGAAGTTTCTGCGCCGATTTTCCTTCAAACTCATTGGTCTTTAATTTTTGTCCTCATATTTGTGGTCTTTAATTTTCTTTCCATATTAATTTAATGAAAATATCCAGGACTGTTTATTTCGGCGTAAGTTTTGTAACATTTATTTACGTAAATTGAACTTTTGCTTTGCTCAGCAAAAGTTATGTAAGAATTAAGTTATGAGGTATAAGTTGTGTACTAGTATTTTCAAAATTTGAGGTAGTGCTCAGAAACTGGAGTTATACCTTTTGAGGCATATGTTCTTCATCTTTTTTCGTGCCTGTATTTGTGAAATTTAATGTGTTTTGGTCATTTTTATGTTGAGTTTTGAAAGTTTTATTATGTCCGACACAGTTTGTGGGAACAAAATATAAACTTATGTCAAGCAAAATCTAAATTTATGCCGCGCAAAAAATATCAAAAGACAAATTAAAAACTACACATTTGAAAGGCAAAAATTAAAGACCGACATGAAATAGGTGTGCGAATGACCCATTGAAAACTGAAGGCCCACTATGTGAACATCAAACATTTTAGCTTATTGATCACTCAACTAAGTCAAATAATTGAAATTGTCAATATAAATAGGAGTTAGTAGTATATCCGTTTTGTTCTATGAGAACTATTTTCATTCCAATACTCAATAATAGATGATCTAGAAAAGATAACATCAAATTTAAAAATTATAACACAAGATTCGTAAGATTCAATTAAACGACGACAACAACAATTAAGGCCTAATCCGAAATTCCGAATATATAATTTTTTATGGATTTTTGCTTCACTACAAGAAAATTTTTATTTGGCAACAATTTTTTTTTTGTTGCCATAGATTGATTATTGTTGCAAAAAGTATTTTTGACAACAAAAAAATATATTTTGTTGCATGAACTTTTCCCAGTACATTGTTATTGCAACTGACGTCGCAACAACTTTTTTTTTTAAAAATAAAACATTTCAACAATAATCAATACTATGGCAACAAAATTAAATTCTTTGGCAACAAAAAAAATCATTTATGCCATGATAAAACTAAGTTGTTGCCAAATATAAAAAATTTTGTTGCGATTTCTATACTTTCTTGTAGTACTTGTAGTATGTTCTTGGCACACAGAATCAGAGTCATAATCTAATGTGAGTAGTTCAAAATGTTGTGATTTTAAATAGAGAAAATTACACCATAGGTCACTATACAAGAGTTAAGAACATAAATAGCACAACTTTTCATATTCTACAAAAAGAACATTATTTATTACATTTATAACATTTAAAAATAAATACGTGACAATGGGAATGTCCCCTAAATTAGGGAGTGATATCTTGTTTTCTTTATTTTCATTTATCCATCATTTAATAGATAAACCATCATTTATCTCTCTGATTTAAGGATAAACATATACCAACTTATCCTCAATCTCCTATTACTCATTCCTCCATTCTTTCATTTTATTTATAAAAAACATATCCTAAAAATAGTTATTATATGAGGTATTCTTTGCATACAATATTATTTAGTTCACACAAAAAATTATACATCCGAAAATAATTATTATATGAGGTATTCTTACAATATTATTTAGTTCACACAAAAAATTATACGAGGTATATAAAATTAATTATACAAGGTATATAAAATTATTATACAAGGTATAGCAAAACTTTACGAATATTATTCCATGTATAATAATGTATATTATTAATTATACTAGTAATATTATTGATTATATCAATAATATTATGAGTATAATTATAATATACATTATTATAATTATACCAGTAATAATTATGATTATAATAATCTATATTACTAATTATACCACTAATATTATGAGTATAATAATAATGATTGAAAAAAAGATGAATATATATTAAAGAGAGAGAAGGTTGAAAGAAGAGAAAGAAGGTAAAATTACAATTGTAAATAAAAATAATCATTTCTCTGCAAGATTCTTTGGATGAGAGAGAAAGATAATTCCATTGTGCACAAAATCTGGGACAAACGAGGAAATTGGAGTCATTGCAATTTGTTTACAATAGAACTCTTATTTAATGTGTCATAGAATGTTAATTATATTTTCCTGCTAACAATATGTAAATATTATCATATTTTTGTCTATTTAAGTTTTTTTCCCTTTTAAATATATGTATACATTCAATATTTCTTTTATATATGTCTACACAATTTCAGCCGAAAACAATTAATTCAATTGAACCTGTAAATATGTCGTATATAGATACACAAAGGAGTGTTTTTTTATTTTATATTTTATCTTTTGTTGTTTTGTGATTGGCATGAAATTGATTTCATGAGAGTATATTATCAAGTTTTTGTTCTTGTTCTTAAAAATGGCAGTTTGCATTTAATCATACTCTTTATATAAATAGTTTATTACTCCCTCAGTTGAACTTGTATTTATTAAATTTGAAGTAAATGTCCCGTTCGAGAAGTATTTACCTAATTTGGATCGCCAGGAAGTTTATAAAAAATGAAGACTTAAACATGTTATATGTAGAATTAACGTAGCGATAAGACTTTTGAAACTTTTAATTTTAAACTCAATATAATAATTGTGTGATTACAAAAGTAAAATGAAAAACACAATCAACAAAACGTATGTAAGTCATCAATATAACTTAATGTAGTTGTTCTTTGAAGATAGAATTAATCGATAGAATGAAATAAGATAATAGTAAACTTAAGAAGAAGACAAGAATGTAAGAGAAGAGCTAACTGAAGTACGCTTGGAATGACAAACAAAGAGTATGAAAAAAGAGTTTTGAATATCAGATCGGATTGAGACAAATAAAGCTTGTATGTCCCAGGTCAACAGAGATTACAAATTGGTATTGCTTACAAGATGCTAACATGCTTGGACGAGATTGGTTTTTTGTTCTTGGTTCAAGAGGGAGAAGAATGGTGAATACTTATCCACAACAAGTGTTTAGACCAAACTAATATAATTTAATATAGTTAAGTAATTTAATGTAGTAAATATATACATTTACTAATCATGATTAAGTAATGTTATTGTATATTCATAAACATGACATACATCCATTAGTTTGGTGTAAACACCGGTGTGGGTAAGTTTTTACCGAGAAGAGCTATCGCGCATTAATACTTTAATAGAAGTATAGTCACCTTTGACTAATACCATCTCGAGACTAGGAAGTAGAAAGTCAACCCTTTGTAATTATAGAAATACATCAAGTTTTTCAAAAACCGAAATGTTTTTTCCCAGTTACAGAATATCTTATTATAGGAATCGATTAATATGGAATCTATAGTTACAGGAGATATTTGCTTGTAGATAACGTAATCAGAATGCTATCTGGAACATTGTGATTAATGCTAACGAGATTACTTTGACCTTTGATAGTTTAACGTAAACTTAATCAACAATTAAATGATGTTAAAGTTTGACCTGCCTTCCTAAATTTAATGTTAATTTACTACTCACATAAATGATCCTTATCAAGCCGGGGCAGCGCGTTAATTTTATTTATGGATTCGGTATAACTCAATAGTTTTGACGCAGATCTTCATGTGATTACTATTAACTTTTTTTAATTGGTCCCGTTTAGGCATGATTTGAAATCATGGGACCCGGAACTTTTTTAACTCAAACAATAATTTTTGGAACCAAACTAACCCTTTAAAAAAAAAAAAAACAAACAAACTAGGCTTCACGCACAGAATCTGTGCGTGAAAAGGCCAAAGTGTACATTTACACGTCCAACATTCTTCTTAAATAGATTCACATTGACCCCTATTGCGCATTGAAATGTTGCGCAATAGTCACTATTTTCGTCATTTCATGCATTGTATTATCAAATCGGTCCTTTATATGTCATAAAAAAGTTGAAATTGGCATGCATGATGTGTCTCATGTTATATTGCGCATTGAAATGTTGCGCAATATGAATTAAATTAAAATAAAACGGTAAAAAAATGCAGCATTGTATTGTCAAATCGGTCCTTTATGTGTCATAAAAAAGTTGAAATCGGCATGCATGATGTATTGTCAAATCAAGCATGGGTGTCATAAAAAAGCTGAAATTGGCAAATCAATGATGTGTTGTCAAATCGGTCCTTTATGTGTGATAAAAAAGCTATAATTTTCAACCATGATGTGTTATCAAATCATGTTATATTACGCATTGAAATGTTGAGCAATATGAATTAAATTCAAATAAAACGGTCAAAAAATGTAGCATTGTATTGTCAAACTTACTTCGGAGCACTTTACAACCCCTAAAACGACGATCCAAATGTATATGTATACTTGATGTAATGAGCCGATATTATTATACGCTAAAAAAAATATTAAGTTCTATATAAAATATTTATATTCCGGTATTTTGAAACTTGACTAATCTTCGGTCAAAGTACGGAAAAAAGCTTAATTTTGAGTTTGATTTCCAAAGAATAAAGGTTGGGGTTGGGGGGAAAGAGGATTTCACGCACATAATCTGTGCGTGAAAGGACCAAAGTTTAAATGTACACTTTGGCCCTTTCACGCACGCATTATGCGTGAAACTAGTTTGGTTCTTTTTTTTTTTTAAGGGTTAGTTTGGTTCCAAAATTTATTTTTGGGTTAAAAAAAGTTAGGACTCGAAATCATGATATGAATTCAGTAATTTGAAATCAGGTTGACTTGAAGTTGAAGTTTTGCTTAAACATGCAATTTGGATTTCTTATGTTGTATTTTTTCTCATAAACATTAAAACCCCACAACTTGTGAAAACAATCAAAACTTCCTCAACTCTTATACAATCTTATCAAATGAGCAATTCATAATTCATAATTCATAACAAAGTTAATATGCTACCAAAAGGCCTTTTTGAAAAAAAATACAACATCTATTGATCAAACTTTAGTTCAATAATAAGGAAAAATGAACATGAGTTGTAGTGTAACTACTCTTTAATATAATCCTCTCATATGGTACGAACAATCTCTTCACATCGAGCATGCATTTTCGATTAGATGATCGAGAAGACGAACCAACATTGTTACTTTGAATCAAGTTTTACATTTAAAAAATATACATACTAGCTGATGAATCTTTTTTTTACAAAATATAAACTTATGGATCAAGCTTTACCTTTAAAAAATAAGTTGAAATTTTGTGCAAATTTCATAAACAAACACTGATTTGAAATCTAATACTACAAGAAAAGAGCCTTAGTCGCACAGAAAGCTAAAAAGTCGCCAGAAATGACCTTTCCCAGCGACTCATTGGTCGTTGGCTATACTAAGTGTGGCAACAAAATAGGTCGCCACCAAAAGTTTTGCTATGTGGCGACTTGTGCCACCACAAAAGCTGATTAAAATCACCACCAAAACTACCCATGAAAAGTGTTGCAAGAAAGGGCCGCCACTGATAATATATCTTTGGCAGCGACTTAGTCGCCACAAATAACTTTCACTGGCGATAGTTTTGTTGCCACAAAAAGTCCTTAGTTTTTTAAAACCTATTTCGTGGTAACCAGGGTCGCCACTAAAGACTCTTTTTAAAACAAAAAAATAAAAAATAAAAAAAATAGGCTGGTGTATTCCTACCAATTGTCCAACAACATTAAAATTGTAATAAACACCACCAAATACACTAAAATACAACGCCAATTGTATACGACATCCAAAATACATTATAATTGTATATACATTGTTACGGTTCGCATTTTGCGGGCGGGTTAGCACTCGGAAAGCTACATCGAACTTGTTGGTGCTCTTTCGGACTTTGTTTTAAAAGAGTCGCCACCTAATTTTTAGGAAATTAGGAAAACCAGTGGTGAAGGATTTATTCATATACACTGAAAAAGCCTTCGTAATTCAAAGTTCTAGGTAAGGGTTCTGGTGATCCCCTAGAGAAGGTGTTAGGCACCCTAGTATTAAGGATCAGTACTATACGGTTGACCTTCGAATTCCAATGTATGAGTATTTGCATGAACTGTTTATTTAGTGTTTGTTCCCGCATTTATAAAGTCTGTCATTTGCATATCATTTTTTTTTTTTTTGGAAATAAATTGAGTATATCCCCTTTATATATAGGGTATTTAGGTTCGGATTTATAATATCCAGATACAACTAGTTTCCTTTTAGATATAAGGATAGTACTAATTCTGTAAAGATATAAGAAAAAGTTGTTTATTTAAAGTGCGGAATGAATGGGTTCTGTTCATGCTTGACTCATACATGGTTCGGGTTAATCCGTTTAATACGTTTTCAAAATGTCCTTATCTAAAAATTTATCTTTACGAATGATTTATACGGATTTCAACTTATAAATATAAAAGGTTTTACTTTTATAAAAAATGAGCTTTCTTTGTTCTTTGAATTTTTAGGCCCAATACCAGCAAAAGAGGTTCCCTTTTACGTATGGGCTTGACCCAAAATAACCCTTTCTGAAAATTTGTTAAGTGTAGTTCAAAAAGATGTGGTTTTAGTTGGGCCTTAGCCCCAAAATTCTCATTTTTTCCAACTGGGCTTGGTCCGAAATCTTTTATTTGTTTTAAGAAAAACTGAGTTTAAAGGAAATGTTCTTTTGGTTTAAAACGTCAATTTGGTTTATTCAAGAAAACTGGGACATTGTTCCATAATGATGTAATCCCCCTTTATCCTCATTATTTAACTTGTATGATTCATTTACTTAGACATTTTTCCTTTAAAAAAATTTATTTATACGAAGCTCAGGTTTTAAAAATCGTGTGGGGACCTAAAGTCGAACTAAACGGCGTAGGCATCGTTGTCCTAAGACGACTAATTCATAATCATAATGATTCCAATAATATATATGAGTTTTACAACTTTACAAATACGGGATACAATCAATTACATATAAAAGAAAATACAAATAGTGCATAAGTAAAGAGGAAGGGAAGACTAGGGGCGTTAATCCATGGCTGGGCCTTCTACGCGTTTCTTTTAACATTAGCTTCCTATCTTCACAGACTCGATAATTATGAAAGAATTTTCTATTGCACCTTGGCCCAACAGGTTGGCTTCAGGTCCGGCCTGAGTGGCCATGTGGTAGAGGAGAAAAAAAAAAAAAGGGAACCCGGTTAGTTTATAATTTTCTGAACTTAGCACATAAGTAAATACAAGTGCACGTATATCAAATTCATTCAAGGGTCATGCAATTAATATAATCGCATATGTGCTACTGGGCTTCAGGCAATTAATACCCCTCCATTCTTGTTTGCCATAGTGATGGAGTGTTTGAGCAGAAACATGAAAACACTCAAGCAGGAAAAACAGTTCAAGTATCATCCTATGTGTTCAAGACTAGACATTACTCACTTGTGCTTTGCAGACGACCTTTTACTATTCTCCAGAGGTGATACCACTTCAGTTTCCTTACTTCATGAGAGATTTTGCACTTTCTCAGCAGTTCTGGGCTGCAGCCAAACTTGTCCAAAAGTTCAGTCTACTATGGGGGAGTAGGTCCAGAGGTGAAGCAGCAGATTCAGCAGGTCCTGGGGTATAGCCAAGGTGAACTTCCTTTTAAGTACCTTGGCATCCCTTTGGCCACAAAAAAACTGAGCATTCTTCAATGGCAACATCTGATTGATAAGGTGGTGGCTAGGATAGCTTATTGGACAACAAAAAAGCTATCTTATGCAGGTAGGATTCAACTAGTTCAAACTGTGATATTTGGGAGTCAGGCTTATTGGGCACAAATGTTCATCATTCCAGCCAAGGTAATGAAGGCTATTAAAGCATACTGTCGAAGCTTTATCTGGTCGGGGGTGAATATAATTACTAAGAAAGCTTTGGTGGCATGGGATAAAATGTGTTCTCCTAAAGCAGCTGGTGGCATTAATGTGATTACCATGAGGATTTGGAATAAAGCTGCAATAATCAAGACCTGTTGGGAGTTAGCAAATAAAAAGGATAATCTCTGGATCAGATGGATCCACAGTTATTACATCAAGGAGCAGAACATGGAGAGCATGAACATACCTCAACAGGCATGTTGGATGGTTCGAAAGATATTTTCTGCTAGAGGTCAACTTCACCTATTCAGTAATGGGCAACAGACAAAGACCAACATTATTAAACAGGTTTACTTGCATTTGCTTGGGGATCTGCCTAAAGTTGCTTGGAAAGGATTAATGTATCAGAACTTAGCAAGACCAAAAGCCATTTTCACAATGTGGCTTCAATTACATGGAAGATTACTCACAACTGATAGACTGAAAGGATGGGGCATGCCAATTGATGATAAGTGCAATTTATGTAAATCTCTGCCAGAAACAAGGGACCATTTGTTTGTGGAATGCAACTACACCAAACAAACGGGGGCTAGAATTACTCACTGGCTTCAACTATCAACTCCAGCAACCATGACTTGGGCAGAAATGCAGCAGTGGATCATCACAAGTACTAAAGGAAGAAGTTACAGAGCCCAGCTGATCAAGTTCATATATGCAGAATTTATTCATACAATTTGGCTAGAGAGGAATGCAAGGGTATTTGAGAAGAAGGAATCAAGTGTAGAGGTGTCGGCAAGGCAAATAGCATGCATCTGCAATATCAGGGCAACCGGGTATATAAAAGTACTGCTTAGCAAATGTAAATATTAGTTTTTTTGGGATAACTGGTAGTATACGAGTTTAGACAGAGTTTTGGTTCGTTTTGCAGGTTAACAATAGTTCACAGGGATAGATGTTCATAGAATAGGCAGAGTGCATCTAAATCTGCTTTGCTTTGTAATTATGCCTTTTTGGTGATTAATGAAAAGTTACTTAATTACCAAAAAAGACAATAAAGATATTTAGTAATTAGTGATTATTTATTTTCACAATTTGGATATTATAAGCTACGCTCATTTTCAAAAAATAAAAATAAAAATAAAGCTATGTTATGTTACTGTACTTTTATCATTGTGATTTTTTAGACTATTAGCTTATTTTATGTTAAAAAGAGTTGTATGTGTATTTTCTGTGAAGAAGACTAAAAAATTTGACTTTTGTGCTTAATTAAAAAACTTCTAGAGCTTTTCCAAGTTTCAGATGATTTGGAAATCCCGCGAACTATACATGCCCAAATCTCATTTCCCCCAAATTCCTCGTATATTGGAGGCTTTGTGTTTTTATTTTTCGGTAAAGAAAATTAAACAACAATAATAAACAAGGAACATGTAACAACTCGATAATTTTATAGTGTTTAGAATTATTTCCTTATTTGTAGTTTATTTAATTTTAATGGATCTTGTATCAAAGCAGATGATTATGAAATATATATTCATATAATATGTATGTAGATATATTTAGTTGTATCTAATTTATAGGATATAATTTATGAAAAGACGGTTAAGTGAATAAGTGGGTCAGGCCCACTACTCTAATTCTGGCCACGTTATATTTTCAAAGGGGAAGAGGGAAATAGAAGGAAAATATTAACTTACCTCTAACCTAAAGGGGGAAAGAAAAAAAGGACGAACAAGAACATTGACAGTTGCTGTGTCTTGTAGCACACAGTGAACTTTTCCACAAGTTTGAAGGAAATCAGGTACATATTTTATTAGCTTTAGTTATACATAATACTGGTGTTAGGATGTAACTATTTAATTGAGTATAATAGTGAAGACAAGAAAAGTTTAGATGTGAGTTGATGATTCCTCAATGTTTAGAGGGACCCATGGCTATGAATAGTGGTAGATTGATTATGTCACGCCCCGAACTATGGCCTAGGCGTAACATGGCACTTTATGCCTGACTGCATGTGACAGAGCGAACCACATGGCTTGCTGACTCAACGTGGGCATGAACTGATGCAGAATAAGCGATGAACATGCATAATTTAAGTAAAGCGCGGGACCATAAATTACAAGTCTGAAAATATTATAATATCATAATGCGGAATAGTCTGAATAAACATAATAATAACGAGCCAAAATGGCTAGACAACTCCGAATATCTGACATAACATAACCGATAGTCTATGAAACCTCTATCATGAATACGGCTTGTAGAACATACTTGTTGTGGACAAGGCCCAAAGATACCTTAAGCTACATAACGCCCCGACATAATGTAAATAATGTCTAATTGCCTGTTTGGCCAAGCTTCTAAAAACAGCTTATTTTAAAAAGTATTTTTGGCTAAAAGCAGTTTGTATTTGGTCAATTAATTTAAAAAATACTTTTGAGCAGCAATTAATGTTTGGCCAAGCTTTTAAAAAGTGCTTCTATATGTATTTTTCTCAAAAGTACTTTTGGGCAAAGCTATTTTTTACCACAAAGCAAAAGCTGTCACTCTCTAAAAGCACTTATTTTCTCCCAAAGCAGCCAAACACATCACTTTTTTAAAAAAAAAGTATTTATTGAAAAAATAAATACTTTTAAGGAAAAATAAGCTTGGCCAAACACGCTATAAACCCCAAAAGAGATGGGGCTCACAAAAGACGTACGTGGATAATCCTGAGAAGCGAGATGCGTCGTCGTATAAATTCGTACTGCGTAAATGAAATACGAGCCCCCGGCAATAAAAAAGGGACGTCAGCACATTGAATGTACTAGTATTTAAAGCAACTGAAAAGAAATAAACATGGCACATGAAATAACATGATAAGAGCTAAAACTGAAATTGAAATGTGGTCATGAACATGAATATATATATATATATATATATAAGGTAAAATCATTTTTTAAGTGGGGAGCGCATAAGTATAACCGACAACATGAATCACCACGTGGGTACATGGAGTCTGTTATCTGATCCGACCAGCAGAGCTCTCATACCTTGCCAGGGGAATAAGATATAAACATGGCATGAAAGGATCCAATCAATAAAGCATGAAAGAATCGTCCTAAACATGGGCGAAGCGATCCTTATCCTACTGTGGCTAGCGTAGTTTCAGGCTATTAAAGCCTTCTCGATAATCTGTGCAACTCTCAAAAGCATGAACATAATATAGGTGGCATCTGAGCCATTGGTTTTTCATAAAATGTGACTTGCATTATACATGGATGTAGTTATACAATATACTTGCATGAAAACGTGTAAACATGTAGAGTTTCTCATGAAAATAAGCATAATAATTAATAACTTGCATGTAAGAACCCATGAAATGCAAAGGATGGGTTTTTCATGGATTACAGACAGATTCTCAATAACTAAAATGGAATTTCAAGAACACAATAATGAACTACGTATAGAAACATGGTACATCATGGTATATAGACTTAGGGTTATCATGAACATATCTAAAATCCTAGTTTTTGGTGAACTCTTGTATAATCATGGAGGAACGTGGCGTGAGAAAGAACAAAGATGTTCCCACAAGTGGATAGAAACCCTACATACCTGGTAAGCTCCAAACTTGTAGTAAAAATTTGAACTTTGAAGAAGAATCCTAAAGCTTAATCTTGAATCCCGTTTAATTGGGTTTTCTTGAAAACCCTAGGTTAAGAAATAATGAATTCTTCGTTAATGTTCATAAATATATGTTAAAATCCATTTGGAATAGGTTAGGGTTGCTTACCTTAGTGTTCTTGGTAATGGAGAAGAAGAGCAGGTCGTCCTAGGGCTTGGAGAATGAAAAGTGGGGAAATAAAACTATCCCCAGGTATTTATAGTATCTGGCCGACGCGGGTGAAGTACGGGCACCAGGTACGTCCCGTACTTTGAAGTACGGGTCGTACTTGCAGCCCGTACTTGGATGTGAATTTCCAGTAGGCATCGTTTTTTTACAGTGAGGTACAGGCTCAAGGTACGTCCCGTACCTTGAAGTACGGCCCGTATTTTAGTCGTAAAACATACTTTCACCGTGATGAAGGAATTTTCGGATTCCAACACTTCCATCTTGGTTTCTAAGTCTCGAATCATGAACGTAGCCTAATTTAAGATATGAGGTGTTACAGATTAATGGTGGGATTTTAAATAAGACAAAATAGGTGTTGAAAGTGGGAAAACTATTTTACTGCAATTCTCCAAATTGTTCAACTCGTGAACTGTGTCCTTTTATTTTATTTTATTTTTATTTTTATTTTTATTTTAGTTTCCCTTCTTTCTCTAGTTACTACAATGAAGAATAAATGGACTGGGCATTACCACACAGTTTACACGGGTCATAGTCATGGCAATGGTGATATCAGTGATATTGCTACTTGTTTTTGTCGGAGTTCTAGTCCTGATTTATATCTGCGTAGTAGACTGTAATTATTGTTATTTTGGGATTAGATCATATTTACTACTAAAGAGTATTGAGATACAACTTCTACCTTTTTAAAAGAATTATGAAATCAAGGTTTAGAATGTTGAAATTTAGTTCTAAACCTAAAATTATAGGATTAGTTTTGTATGGGTGAAAATCGCACCTAACACATGACTAACATATAGTTGTCACGTGTCAGTTAAATACAATGGCATAGCAAGATCAGATGATAGCGCCGAGCACGACATTGACGAATAGGTAACTGATACCGATGACATGGTCAACAAAAAGAACATCAACGGGAACATAATACAATATCCTCTTAATTACGCATTAAATGGAGTCAATGCAGTAACGGCAAAAACGGTTTCTGACAGCAAGAATCAAGGAATTAAATGATCATCATTAATTCAGCAATTAATTATGGCCGTTACGTGCACACAACGGGAAAGGCACCAGATAGGACCAAATACCTATAAATAGTACTTTCACTTGTATACTAAGGGCATCGAATATTAACTGAAAAATACATTATTATTGATTACTTTCTGCTTATTATTATCTTTCATTCTCTTATGATCAAGTTCTTGTTCATTCTCGGCAAAGGAGAAATTCATTACTGCTATTCGTCACAATTGGCATAAGTTCACTCTTTCTTTTTATTTATTTATTTATTTATTCTTTATCAATCTTTAATAACTAGCTTGTGTATTTTTAACCATTTTTTATCAAATTACTACCAACTGTGGTAAACCTTATTTAACTTTCAATACAAATTTAACTATTTGGGCAAAGTACGATTTTTGACTCAAACAGTTTGGCGCCGTCTGTGGGAATTCTACAGTTGGCCTTGTAGTTTGATCGGGGTTAGGCGTAATTCTCAATGTTCCGACCAGAGAAAGTTTACGCCAAGCCATAAAATATGCAAAAGGAACTAACAACGAGGCTGAGTTTGAGACCGTTATTGCAGGTTTAAAATTTGCCTTGAACTTTGGAGCGGATAACATCATATTATTTTATGAATTCCAGCTAGCTGCCAACCAAGTTAATGGGACTTTCTAATATAAAACCCAGAATGCAGAAATTTCATATCCAAATATCTGAACTTTCGTTGAGATTCAAAGAGTGGGTACTATTAGCGTACTATGGGAAAAGACTCTCAAAAATTCGTTCGGCAATACAAAAAATATCAAAAGTATGCAACGGCGATACACAAGCCAACGAAATTTCTCCATTCGGTTATCTCCCAAGACCATGCATAACATGGGGACTTAACGTCATGAGATCATTCACAAAATCACAGACATAAGTGATTAATTTTCTCCGGAAAGACATCATATGTTGTTTTGGGATCCCGAAGGAAATTATTTGTTGTAACGGAATTCAATTCATGGAAGCAGAAATTACGATCTTTCTCGACAAACTCGGGATATATAAAAAAAATAAAAAAAATCAGGCGTTTATCATATCATCCATCCGGCACTGAACAAGCAAAATTGACAAACAAGACTACAATCAACACTTTAAAAAGAAGAATTGGGAATATGAAAGGTACTACAATGATAAAGCTCAAATACGGAAACTCAAACTTGGGGAATTGGTCTTGCGATCGGTAACCAAGATCCCGAATAAAGGCAAGGACCATACCGAGTTACAGGAAATGTAGGAGCAAGAGCATTCCAATTAGAGACTATGGACAGGAAGATCATCGCCAACAATTGCAGCATAAGCAATTTGAAGCTTCATCATTCCCAACAACAGAGATACATCCTACAAGCTGAACTCTTTACCCGGGCTTCATCCCGATTGGGGTTTCTCGGGAAGGCTATTAATGATGCGATGTAAGTAGGATATACGGACATAATACATTGCACGAATATTCATACTTCACATCCAAACAATGGGGGACTATTAATAGAAAGCGCTAATCATCCCGATTAAGACCTCCGGGTTGCGATCTGTATAAAATGTATTTATTTCATCAATGAAAGTGCAAATTTTTCAAGATTACAGTACCTTTGTAGTACCTATGTTTCAGTGATTAGTATGGTTTCGAAGTCAGTACTTTGACTGGTTAGCAGACAATTACGTTTATAATACCAGTGGGATATATAGCACAGTGAACATTGCACAAACATGAGCCCGATTCATGGAGCAATTATAACTCTGGTTATTTAAAATTACTATTTGGTCATGTAGAGAATGATTCAATTCCATCAAAATGAAAGCTAACGCACCCATGGTGCAGTGAAAATGAGGAAACGCACTCATAAGATGATTCAAGCAAAAAGTTCATTCATTTAAGACAGAGAAAGAACAATAGAAAGCCACTCGAAAATACTAAATATATACATGGATTAACTCTTCTACTTAAAGATAGCAGGAATCTAAGAATCAAGAACGGTGAGATAGCGAAAATCTAAGAATCAACAATGGTAAGATTGCAAGAATCTAAGAATCTGCAATGGTGATCATAACTATCTGATGACACCACTAACCAAATCAGCACACACTTTTTCAAGATTCTTAATGTTCTTAAAGGAGAGAGCGATTTTAATCTCCGGAATGTGCTAAATCTTCAAGAGATGATGCTGCAGCTTGAAGGTCATTAGTGGTAACTTGAAGCTATGTGGTCAAATTAAAACCTGGAGCGACAACTTCCTCAAAATCCTCTTTTCGAGATTTAAGGATATCCACATTGCGTTGAAGGCGCAATAGCTTACACCGAGAGTAGCAACGTTCACGAGAAGCTTCAACACTTATAAGCCAATCCTGAAGATCCGCATATAATGTGTTCAATACTTGTATTGCGTTATCCCGATGTCGTAACGCACCAACAACATCTTCCAGGCGCAACATCAGAGCAGCTTCAACAGAGTCGGAATCACGAAGGTCAGACTTAAGGTTTTTTATTTTTATCTTAAGCTGTTCGTTTTCTTTTCTCGTTTTAGCAACATGTGATGAAGAAGCCGCAGCAAGGGCATGACCTTGTAGAAGCATCTCGGAAAGATGATCCAAAGGTAACTCTGCATGACCGGAGACATTGTTGATAATGGTAAGGATCCCGAAGAACTTTCTTGTTGGAAATAGTTGACACTTTTCAGAGACACACCCGTTACGAAGCTCGGGATGAGGTGGAGGAGGAGCGACAGAATGATGAATACCAGCTTGAACCTCCTCGTCATCATCCTCTATTACGATTACCTCCCTCTATCATTTTTTTTTTAGGGTCCAGGCCTTTCTAAAGGAAAAGCTGAGGGAAGAAACCTTAGGCTTCTCCAAGAACGGATAATATCCCGAGAGGATTCCAACAAACCCGTAACCCAACCAAGAATGTCTGTAATCTCGTTCGGATCAACAGGATTAGGCGTTGGGTTCCACGTTTTCGGGAAAACATTATCGAAGGGGAAATGAAGTAATTCTGTTGGAATTTTGATAAATTGATGCAATTGATCCACATCGCCGGAATCAATAGAATCTATTAGGTTACGTTCTCTATGGGGAAACAAATGAATCAAGTCGCCACGAAAAACAAAAGGAATGTATAGATGGATCAGATGATCCAAAGTAAAAGGAAGATTAGTCTTAATAGCTAAATACTGAAGGCAATAAAATAATCGCCAAGTATCAGGCGCAATTTAGCCAACACATACATTGTATCGGCGGCAGAATCCCTCAATGACAAGAGGAATGGGTAACAAAAACCCAATAAGAAAGGGAAAAATAGGCGTTAAAGAAAAACCATCAACATGGTGATGGAGTTTTGTCCCGTAGTCAACAGCTGAAATGATATCAGGACCCAAGTTGCATTCTTGAGCAACTGAAGTGATATTTTTATGAGCAATAGAGGAGTCAATATCCTCTATGGGAGAAAAATGGTGGGAAACTCCAAAATCATTGGAATAATCAGAACAAGTTGGAAGAAAGGCGTTGCCAAAAGCCTCTGGTTCAAAGGGCTAGATGGAATTTCGAGGATGGATTTTTGTCAGAAGAAGAAGACATGGTGTTAGAGAAAATATGGAAAGATTGCAGAGAATATTGCTTGCTTTAAGCGATTTGAGAAAGGAAAGAAGATTGTGTGATATTTGATCAGTGATTCACTATGGTGTGATATTTGATCAATGATTCACTTCCTTATATAAATCCAAAAGAGGAATACGAAGGATTGGAACTGACAGTTCCAATAAAAAGTTTCCTTTATGATAGATAATTATGAGACGTTACGCGAATCGAAGAGACTCATCGAAAAAATAAAAAGCGTCTTTTTAATCTAAAGTACGTCCTATTTTCCCGCCAAAACTCAAGTGAATCCACGGGAACTGAACCGTTTCGCCGAGAGGGAAAAGGGACTATATACATGCATGGCGACAGTTCATGTAACAAACATAAATGTGAAAATGAATGGCGCAAGCATAAATGCAGAAGTACAACTTCATAACGGCGAGACATTGATTACAAGCGTTATAAAAATTATTCATTATGAGAGATTCATGTAATAGTCAAATACCAAATGTTACAAAAGATTCCGATCTCTTGATAATTGATATTCCCGATTCAGTTAGTATCATGTTTTTGAATTCCGATTCAAAAATCTAAACTAAGGGAGTACGACGGGGTTACACCGCTAGATATTGTCTCCATTATCTGATAAAGAGGAAATCTTATTTCCAAGTATCCGGG